>NW_028149465.1:0-119000 GCF_964270895.1 Podarcis filfolensis
AGTTGCTGAGGGCTGATTTCTTGTCCTGTGATAAAAAGCCTTCTGTTTTGACTGCCAAAGCTTTCAGGGGAGCATTCGCAAGCGGTTGGCACCATTTTTGAGTGAATTGCCAAAAGTCAGATTTTTGCTGAAATTGTGACCCCGGGGCTTAGGGATTTTTTCAAAAAACAAATTTCCGCCGTTTAAGTTGTGGAGGGCTGATTTCTTGTCATGTGATAAAAAGCCTTGTTTTTCGACTGCCAAAGCTTTCAGGGGAGCATTTGCAAGCGATTGGCACCATTTTTGAGTGAATTGCCAAAAGTCAGATTTTTGCTGAAATTGTGCCCCCGGGGCTTAGGGATTTTTTCAAAAAAATCTTTTTCCGCCGGTTAAGTTGCTGAGGGCTGATTTCTTCTCCTGTGATAAAAAACCTTCTGTTTCGACTGCCAAAGCTTTCAGGGGAGCATTTGCAAGCGGTTGGCACCATTTTTGAGTGAATTGCCAAAATTCAGATTTTTGCTGAAATTGTGACTCCGGGGCTTAGGGATTTTTTCAAAAAAATCTTTTTCCGCCGGTTAAGTTGTGGAGGGCTGATTTCTTGTCCTGTGATAAAAAGCCTTCTGTTTCGACTGCCAAAGCTTTCAGGGGAGCATTTGCAAGCGGTTGGCACCATTTTTGAGTGAATTGCAAAAAGTCAGATTTTTGCTGAAATTGTGACCCCCGGGGCTTAGGGATTTTTTCAAAAAAATCTTTTTCCACCGGTTAAGTTGTGGAGGGCTGATTTCTTGTCGTGTGATAAAAAGCCCTCTGTTTCCATCGCCATAGCTTTCAGGGGAGCATTTGTAAGCGGTTGGCACCATTTTTGAGTGAATTGCCAAAAGTCAGATTTTTGCTGAAATTGTGACCCCGGGGCTTAGGGATTTTTTCAAAAAAATCTTTTTCCGCCGGTTAAGTTGTCGAGGGCTGATTTCTTGTCCTGTGATAAAAAGCCCTCTGTTTCCATCGCCATAGCTTTCAGGGGAGCATTTGCAAGCGGTTGGCACCATTTTTGAGTGAATTGCCAAAAGTCAGATTTTTGCTGAAATTTTTTCAAAAAAATCTTTTTCCGCCGGTTAAGTTGTGGAGGGCTGATTTCTTCTCCTGTGATAAAAAACCTTCTGTTTCGACTGCCAAAGCTTTCAGGGGAGCATTTGCAAGCGAGTGGCACCATTTTTGAGTGAATTGCCAAAAGTCAGATTTTTGCTGAAATTGTGACCCCGGGGCTTAGGGATTTTTTCAAAAAAATCTTTTTCCGCCGGTTAAGTTGTCGAGGGCTGATTTCTTGTCCTGTGATAAAAAGCCCTCTGTTTCCATCGCCATAGCTTTCAGGGGAGCATTTGTAAGCGGTTGGCACCATTTTTGAGTGAATTGCCAAAAGTCAGATTTTTGCTGAAATTGTGACCCCGGGGCTTAGGGATTTTTTCAAAAAAAGAAATTTCCGCCGGTTAAGTTGCTGAGGGCTGATTTCTTGTCCTGTGATAAAAAGCCTTCTGTTTTGACTGCCAAAGCTTTCAGGGGAGCATTCGCAAGCGGTTGGCACCATTTTTGAGTGAATTGCCAAAAGTCCCATTTTTGCTGAAATTGTGACCCCGGGGCTTAGGGATTTTTTCAAAAAACAAATTTCCGCCGTTTAAGTTGTGGAGGGCTGATTTCTTGTCATGTGATAAAAAGCCTTGTTTTTCGACTGCCAAAGCTTTCAGGGGAGCATTTGCAAGCGATTGGCACCATTTTTGAGTGAATTGCCAAAACTCAGATTTTTGCTGAAATTGTGACCCCGGGGCTTAGGGATTTTTTCAAAAAAATCTTTTTCCGCCGGTTAAGTTGCTGAGGGCTGATTTCTTCTCCTGTGATAAAAAACCTTCTGTTTCGACTGCCAAAGCTTTCAGGGGAGCATTTGCAAGCGGTTGGCACCATTTTTGAGTGAATTGCCAAAAGTCAGATTTTTGCTGAAATTGTGACCCCGGGGCTTAGGGATTTTTTCAAAAAAATCTTTTTCCGCCGGTTAAGTTGTGGAGGGCTGATTTCTTGTCCTGTGATAAAAAGCCTTCTGTTTCGACTGCCAAAGCTTTCAGGGGAGCATTTGCAAGCGGTTGGCAACATTTTTGAGTGAATTGCAAAAAGTCAGATTTTTGCTGAAATTGTGACCCCCGGGCTTAGGGATTTTTTCAAAAAAATCTTTTTCCACCGGTTAAGTTGTGGAGGGCTGATTTCTTGTCGTGTGATAAAAAGCCCTCTGTTTCCATCGCCATAGCTTTCAGGGGAGCATTTGTAAGCGGTTGGCACCATTTTTGAGTGAATTGCCAAAAGTCAGATTTTTGCTGAAATTGTGACCCCGGGGCTTAGGGATTTTTTCAAAAAAATCTTTTTCCGCCGGTTAAGTTGTCGAGGGCTGATTTCTTGTCCTGTGATAAAAAGCCCTCTGTTTCCATCGCCATAGCTTTCAGGGGAGCATTTGCAAGCGGTTGGCACCATTTTTGAGTGAATTGCCAAAAGTCAGATTTTTGCTGAAATTTTTTCAAAAAAATCTTTTTCCGCCGGTTAAGTTGTGGAGGGCTGATTTCTTCTCCTGTGATAAAAAACCTTCTGTTTCGACTGCCAAAGCTTTCAGGGGAGCATTTGCAAGCGAGTGGCACCATTTTTGAGTGAATTGCCAAAAGTCAGATTTTTGCTGAAATTGTGACCCCGGGGCTTAGGGATTTTTTCAAAAAAATCTTTTTCCGCCGGTTAAGTTGCTGAGGGCTGATTTCTTCTCCTGTGATAAAAAACCTTCTGTTTCGACTGCCAAAGCTTTGAGGGGAGCATTTGCAAGCGGTTGGCACCATTTTTGAGTGAATTGCCAAAAGTCCCATTTTTGCTGAAATTGTGACCCGGAGGCTTAGGGATTTTTTCAAAAAACAAATTTCCGCCGTTTAAGTTGTGGAGGGCTGATTTCTTGTCCTGTGATAAAAAGCCCTCTGTTTCCATCGCCATAGCTTTCAGGGGAGCATTTGCAAGCGGGTGGCACCATTTTTGAGTGAATTGCCAAAAGTCAGATTTTTGCTGAAATTGTGACCCCGGGGCTTAGGGATTTTTTCAAAAAAAGAAATTTCCGCCGGTTAAGTTGCTGAGGGCTGATTTCTTCTCCTGTGATAAAAAACCTTCTGTTTCGACTGCCAAAGCTTTCAGGGGAGCATTTGCAAGGGGTTGGCACCATTTTTGAGTGAATTGCCAAAAGTCAGATTTTTGCTGAAATTGTGACCCCGGGGCTTAGGGATTTTTTCAAAAAAATCTTTTTCCGCCGGTTAAGTTGCTGATGGCTGATTTCTTGTCCTGTGATAAAAAGCCTTCTGTTTTGACTGCCAAAGCTTTCAGGGGAGCATTCGCAAGCGGTTGGCACCATTTTTGAGTGAATTGCCAAAAGTCAGATTTTTGCTGAAATTGTGACCCCGGGGCTTAGGGATTTTTTCAAAAAAATCTTTTTCCGCCGGTTAAGTTGTCGAGGGCTGATTTCTTCTCCTGTGATAAAAAACCTTCTGTTTCGACTGCCAAAGCTTTGAGGGGAGCATTTGCAAGCGGTTGGCACCATTTTTGAGTGAATTGCCAAAAGTCAGATTTTTGCTGAAATTGTGACCCCGGGGCTTAGGGATTTTTTCAAAAATATCTTTTTCCGCCGGTTAAGTTGCTGAGGGCTGATTTCTTCTCCTGTGATAAAAAAACCTTCTGTTTCGACTGCCAAAGCTTTCAGGGGAGCATTTGCAAGCGGTTGGCACCGTTTTTGAGTGAATTGCCAAAAGTCAGATTTTTGCTGAAATTGTGACCCCCGGGGCTTAGGGATTTTTTCAAAAAAATCTTTTTCCGCCGGTTAAGTTGTGGAGGGCTGATTTCTTGTCCTGTGATAAAAAGCCCTCTGTTTCCATCGCCATAGCTTTCAGGGAGCATTTGCAAGCGGGTGGCACCATTTTTGAGTGAATTGCCAAAAGTCAGATTTTTGCTGAAATTGTGACCCCGGGGCTTAGGGATTTTTTCAAAAAAAAGAAATTTCCGCCGGTTAAGTTGCTGAGGGCTGATTTCTTCTCCTGTGATAAAAAACCTTCTGTTTCGACTGCCAAAGCTTTCAGGGGAGCATTTGCAATCGGTTGGCACCATTTTTGAGTGAATTGCTAAAAGTCAGATTTTTGCTGAAATTGTGACCCCGGGGCTTAGGGATTTTTTCAAAAAAAGAAATTTCCGCCGGTTAAGTTGCTGAGGGCTGATTTCTTGTCCTGTGATAAAAAGCCTTCTGTTTTGACTGCCAAAGCTTTCAGGGGAGCATTCGCAAGCGGTTGGCACCATTTTTGAGTGAATTGCCAAAAGTCCCATTTTTGCTGAAATTGTGACCCCGGGGCTCAGGGATTTTTTCAAAAAACAAATTTCCGCCGTTTAAGTTGTGGAGGGCTGATTTCTTGTCATGTGATAAAAAGCCTTCTTTTTCGACTGCCAAAGCTTTCAGGGGAGCATTTGCAAGCGATTGGCACCATTTTTGAGTGAATTGCCAAAAGTCAGATTTTTGCTGAAATTGTGCCCCCGGAGCTTAGGGATTTTTTCAAAAAAATCTTTTTCCGCCGGTTAAGTTGCTGAGGGCTGATTTCTTCTCCTGTGATAAAAAACCTTCTGTTTCGACTGCCAAAGCTTTGAGGGGAGCATTTGCAAGCGGTTGGCACCATTTTTGAGTGAATTGCCAAAAGTCCCATTTTTGCTGAAATTGTGACCCCGGGGCTTAGGGATTTTTTCAAAAAACAAATTTCCGCCGTTTAAGTTGTGGAGGGCTGATTTCTTGTCATGTGATAAAAAGCCTTCTTTTTCGACTGCCAAAGCTTTCAGGGGAGCATTTGCAAGCGATTGGCACCATTTTTGAGTGAATTGCCAAAAGTCAGATTTTTGCTGAAATTGTGACCCCGGGGCTTAGGGATTTTTTCAAAAAAATCTTTTTCCGCCGGTTAAGTTGCTGAGGGCTGATTTCTTGTCCTGTGATAAAAAGCCTTCTGTTTCGACTGCCAAAGCTTTTAGGGGAGCATTTGCAAGCGGTTGGCACCATTTTTGAGTGAATTGCAAAAAGTCAGATTTTTGCTGAAATTGTGACCCCGGGGCTTAGGGATTTTTTCAAAAAAATCTTTTTCCGCCGCTTAAGTTGTGGAGGGCTGATTTCTTGTCGTGTGATAAAAAGCCTTCGGTTTCCATCGCCAAAGCTTACAGGGGAGCATTTGCAAGCGTTTGGCACCATTTTTGATTGAATTGCCAAAAGTCAGATTTTTGCTGAAATTGTGACCCCGAGGCTTAGGGATTTTTTCAAAAAACAAATTTCCGCCGTTTAAGTTGTGGAGGGCTGATTTCTTGTCATGTGATAAAAAGCCTTCTTTTTCGACTGCCAAAGCTTTCAGGGGAGCATTTGCAAGCGGTTGGCACCATTTTTGAGTGAATTGCCAAAAGTCAGATTTTTGCTGAAATTGTGACCCCCGGGGCTTAGGGATTTTTTCAAAAAAATCTTTTTCCGCCGGTTAAGTTGTGGAGGGCTGATTTCTTGTCCTGTGATAAAAAGCCCTCTGTTTCCATCGCCATAGCTTTCAGGGGAGCATTTGCAAGCGGGTGGCACCATTTTTGAGTGAATTGCCAAAAGTCAGATTTTTGCTGAAATTGTGACCCCGGGGCTTAGGGATTTTTTCAAAAAAAGAAATTTCCGCCGGTTAAGTTGCTGAGGGTTGATTTCTTGTCCTGTGATAAAAAGCCTTCTGTTTTGACTGCCAAAGCTTTCAGGGGAGCATTCGCAAGCGGTTGGCACCATTTTTGAGTGAATTGCCAAAAGTCCCATTTTTGCTGAAATTGTGACCCCGGGGCTTAGGGATTTTTTCAAAAAACAAATTTCCGCCGTTTAAGTTGTGGAGGGCTGATTTCTTGTCATGTGATAAAAAGCCTTCTTTTTCGACTGCCAAAGCTTTCAGGGGAGCATTTGCAAGCGATTGGCACCATTTTTGAGTGAATTGCCAAAAGTCAGATTTTTGCTGAAATTGTGCCCCCGGGGCTTAGGGATTTTTTCAAAAAAATCTTTTTCCGCCGGTTAAGTTGTCGAGGGCTGATTTCTTGTCCTGTGATAAAAAGCCCTCTGTTTCCATCGCCATAGCTTTCAGGGGAGCATTTGTAAGCGGTTGGCACCATTTTTGAGTGAATTGCCAAAAGTCAGATTTTTGCTGAAATTGTGACCCCGGGGCTTAGGGATTTTTTCAAAAAAATCTTTTTCCGCCGGTTAAGTTGCTGAGGGCTGATTTCTTGTCCTGTGATAAAAAGCCTTCTGTTTTGACTGCCAAAGCTTTCAGGGGAGCATTCGCAAGCGGTTGGCACCATTTTTGAGTGAATTGCCAAAAGTCAGATTTTTGCTGAAATTGTGACCCCGGGGCTTAGGGATTTTTTCAAAAAACAAATTTCCGCCGTTTAAGTTGTGGAGGGCTGATTTCTTGTCATGTGATAAAAAGCCTTGTTTTTCGACTGCCAAAGCTTTCAGGGGAGCATTTGCAAGCGATTGGCACCATTTTTGAGTGAATTGCCAAAAGTCAGATTTTTGCTGAAATTGTGCCCCCGGGGCTTAGGGATTTTTTCAAAAAAATCTTTTTCCGCCGGTTAAGTTGCTGAGGGCTGATTTCTTCTCCTGTGATAAAAAACCTTCTGTTTCGACTGCCAAAGCTTTCAGGGGAGCATTTGCAAGCGGTTGGCACCATTTTTGAGTGAATTGCCAAAAGTCAGATTTTTGCTGAAATTGTGACCCCGGGGCTTAGGGATTTTTTCAAAAAAATCTTTTTCCGCCGGTTAAGTTGTGGAGGGCTGATTTCTTGTCCTGTGATAAAAAGCCTTCTGTTTCGACTGCCAAAGCTTTCAGGGGAGCATTTGCAAGCGGTTGGCACCATTTTTGAGTGAATTGCAAAAAGTCAGATTTTTGCTGAAATTGTGACCCCCGGGGCTTAGGGATTTTTTCAAAAAAATCTTTTTCCACCGGTTAAGTTGTGGAGGGCTGATTTCTTGTCGTGTGATAAAAAGCCCTCTGTTTCCATCGCCATAGCTTTCAGGGGAGCATTTGTAAGCGGTTGGCACCATTTTTGAGTGAATTGCCAAAAGTCAGATTTTTGCTGAAATTGTGACCCCGGGGCTTAGGGATTTTTTCAAAAAAATCTTTTTCCGCCGGTTAAGTTGTCGAGGGCTGATTTCTTGTCCTGTGATAAAAAGCCCTCTGTTTCCATCGCCATAGCTTTCAGGGGAGCATTTGCAAGCGGTTGGCACCATTTTTGAGTGAATTGCCAAAAGTCAGATTTTTGCTGAAATTTTTTCAAAAAAATCTTTTTCCGCCGGTTAAGTTGTGGAGGGCTGATTTCTTCTCCTGTGATAAAAAACCTTCTGTTTCGACTGCCAAAGCTTTGAGGGGAGCATTTGCAAGCGAGTGGCACCATTTTTGAGTGAATTGCCAAAAGTCAGATTTTTGCTGAAATTGTGACGCCGGGGCTTAGGGATTTTTTCAAAAAAATCTTTTTCCGCCGGTTAAGTTGTCGAGGGCTGATTTCTTGTCCTGTGATAAAAAGCCCTCTGTTTCCATTGCCATAGCTTTCAGGGGAGCATTTGTAAGCGGTTGGCACCATTTTTGAGTGAATTGCCAAAAGTCAGATTTTTGCTGAAATTGTGACCCCGGGGCTTAGGGATTTTTTCAAAAAAAGAAATTTCCGCCGGTTAAGTTGCTGAGGGCTGATTTCTTGTCCTGTGATAAAAAGCCTTCTGTTTTGACTGCCAAAGCTTTCAGGGGAGCATTCGCAAGCGGTTGGCACCATTTTTGAGTGAATTGCCAAAAGTCCCATTTTTGCTGAAATTGTGACCCCGGGGCTTAGGGATTTTTTCAAAAAACAAATTTCCGCCGTTTAAGTTGTGGAGGGCTGATTTCTTGTCATGTGATAAAAAGCCTTCTTTTTCGACTGCCAAAGCTTTCAGGGGAGCATTTGCAAGCGATTGGCACCATTTTTGAGTGAATTGCCAAAACTCAGATTTTTGCTGAAATTGTGACCCCGGGGCTTAGGGATTTTTTCAAAAAAATCTTTTTCCGCCGGTTAAGTTGCTGAGGGCTGATTTCTTCTCCTGTGATAAAAAACCTTCTGTTTCGACTGCCAAAGCTTTCAGGGGAGCATTTGCAAGCGGTTGGCACCATTTTTGAGTGAATTGCCAAAAGTCAGATTTTTGCTGAAATTGTGACCCCGGGGCTTAGGGATTTTTTCAAAAAAATCTTTTTCCGCCGGTTAAGTTGTGGAGGGCTGATTTCTTGTCCTGTGATAAAAAGCCTTCTGTTTCGACTGCCAAAGCTTTCAGGGGAGCATTTGCAAGCGGTTGGCAACATTTTTGAGTGAATTGCAAAAAGTCAGATTTTTGCTGAAATTGTGACCCCCGGGCTTAGGGATTTTTTCAAAAAAATGTTTTTCCACCGGTTAAGTTGTGGAGGGCTGATTTCTTGTCGTGTGATAAAAAGCCCTCTGTTTCCATCGCCATAGCTTTCAGGGGAGCATTTGTAAGCGGTTGGCACCATTTTTGAGTGAATTGCCAAAAGTCAGATTTTTGCTGAAATTGTGACCCCGGGGCTTAGGGATTTTTTCAAAAAAATCTTTTTCCGCCGGTTAAGTTGTCGAGGGCTGATTTCTTGTCCTGTGATAAAAAGCCCTCTGTTTCCATCGCCATAGCTTTCAGGGGAGCATTTGCAAGCGGTTGGCACCATTTTTGAGTGAATTGCCAAAAGTCAGATTTTTGCTGAAATTTTTTCAAAAAAATCTTTTTCCGCCGGTTAAGTTGTGGAGGGCTGATTTCTTCTCCTGTGATAAAAAACCTTCTGTTTCGACTGCCAAAGCTTTCAGGGGAGCATTTGCAAGCGAGTGGCACCATTTTTGAGTGAATTGCCCAAAGTCAGATTTTTGCTGAAATTGTGACCCCGGGGCTTAGGGATTTTTTCAAAAAAATCTTTTTCCGCCGGTTAAGTTGCTGAGGGCTGATTTCTTCTCCTGTGATAAAAAACCTTCTGTTTCGACTGCCAAAGCTTTGAGGGGAGCATTTGCAAGCGGTTGGCACCATTTTTGAGTGAATTGCCAAAAGTCCCATTTTTGCTGAAATTGTGACCCGGAGGCTTAGGGATTTTTTCAAAAAACAAATTTCCGCCGTTTAAGTTGTGGAGGGCTGATTTCTTGTCCTGTGATAAAAAGCCCTCTGTTTCCATCGCCATAGCTTTCAGGGGAGCATTTGCAAGCGGGTGGCACCATTTTTGAGTGAATTGCCAAAAGTCAGATTTTTGCTGAAATTGTGACCCCGGGGCTTAGGGATTTTTTCAAAAAAAGAAATTTCCGCCGGTTAAGTTGCTGAGGGCTGATTTCTTCTCCTGTGATAAAAAACCTTCTGTTTCGACTGCCAAAGCTTTCAGGGGAGCATTTGCAAGCGAGTGGCACCATTTTTGAGTGAATTGCCAAAAGTCAGATTTTTGCTGAAATTGTGACCCCGGGGCTTAGGGATTTTTTCAAAAAAATCTTTTTCCGCCGGTTAAGTTGTCGAGGGCTGATTTCTTGTCCTGTGATAAAAAGCCCTCTGTTTCCATCGCCATAGCTTTCAGGGGAGCATTTGTAAGCGGTTGGCACCATTTTTGAGTGAATTGCCAAAAGTCAGATTTTTGCTGAAATTTTTTCAAAAAAATCTTTTTCCGCCGGTTAAGTTGTGGAGGGCTGATTTCTTCTCCTGTGATAAAAAGCCCTCTGTTTCCATCGCCATAGCTTTCAGGGGATCATTTGCAAGCGGTTGGCACCATTTTTGAGTGAATTGCCAAAAGTCAGATTTTTGCTGAAATTTTTCCAAAAAAATCTTTTTCCGCCGGTTAAGTTGTGGAGCGCTGATTTCTTCTCCTGTGATAAAAAACTTCTGTTTCGACTGCCAAAGCTTTGAGGGGAGCATTTGCAAGCGAGTGGCACCATTTTTGAGTGAATTGCCAAAAGTCAGATTTTTGCTGAAATTGTGACGCCGGGGCTTAGGGATTTTTTCAAAAAAATCTTTTTCCGCCGGTTAAGTTGTCGAGGGCTGATTTCTTGTCCTGTGATAAAAAGCCCTCTGTTTCCATTGCCATAGCTTTCAGGGGAGCATTTGTAAGCGGTTGGCACCATTTTTGAGTGAATTGCCAAAAGTCAGATTTTTGCTGAAATTGTGACCCCGGGGCTTAGGGATTTTTTCAAAAAAAGAAATTTCCGCCGGTTAAGTAGCTGAGGGCAGATTTCTTGTCCTGTGATAAAAAGCCTTCTGTTTTGACTGCCAAAGCTTTCAGGGGAGCATTTGCAAGCGGTTGGCACCATTTTTGAGTGAATTGCCAAAAGTCAGATTTTTGCTGAAATTGTGACCCCGGGGCTTAGGGATTTTTTCAAAAAAATCTTTTTCCGCCGGTTAAGTTGTCGAGGGCTGATTTCTTGTCCTGTGATAAAAAGCCCTCTGTTTCCATCGCCATAGCTTTCAGGGGAGCATTTGTAAGCGGTTGGCACCATTTTTGAGTGAATTGCCAAAAGTCAGATTTTTGCTGAAATTGTGACCCCGGGGCTTAGGGATTTTTTCAAAAAAATCTTTTTCCGCCGGTTAAGTTGCTGAGGGCTGATTTCTTGTCCTGTGATAAAAAGCCTTCTGTTTTGACTGCCAAAGCTTTCAGGGGAGCATTCGCAAGCGGTTGGCACCATTTTTGAGTGAATTGCCAAAAGTCAGATTTTTGCTGAAATTGTGACCCCGGGGCTTAGGGATTTTTTCAAAAAACAAATTTCCGCCGTTTAAGTTGTGGAGGGCTGATTTCTTGTCATGTGATAAAAAGCCTTGTTTTTCGACTGCCAAAGCTTTCAGGGGAGCATTTGCAAGCGATTGGCACCATTTTTGAGTGAATTGCGAAAAGTCAGATTTTTGCTGAAATTGTGCCCCCGGGGCTTAGGGATTTTTTCAAAAAAATCTTTTTCCGCCGGTTAAGTTGCTGAGGGCTGATTTCTTCTCCTGTGATAAAAAACCTTCTGTTTCGACTGCCAAAGCTTTCAGGGGAGCATTTGCAAGCGGTTGGCACCATTTTTGAGTGAATTGCCAAAAGTCAGATTTTTGCTGAAATTGTGACCCCGGGGCTTAGGGATTTTTTCAAAAAAATCTTTTTCCGCCGGTTAAGTTGTGGAGGGCTGATTTCTTGTCCTGTGATAAAAAGCCTTCTGTTTCGACTGCCAAAGCTTTCAGGGGAGCATTTGCAAGCGGTTGGCACCATTTTTGAGTGAATTGCAAAAAGTCAGATTTTTGCTGAAATTGTGACCCCCGGGGCTTAGGGATTTTTTCAAAAAAATCTTTTTCCAGCGGTTAAGTTGTGGAGGGCTGATTTCTTGTCGTGTGATAAAAAGCCCTCTGTTTCCATCGCCATAGCTTTCAGGGGAGCATTTGTAAGCGGTTGGCACCATTTTTGAGTGAATTGCCAAAAGTCAGATTTTTGCTGAAATTGTGACCCCGGGGCTTAGGGATTTTTTCAAAAAAATCTTTTTCCGCCGGTTAAGTTGTCGAGGGCTGATTTCTTGTCCTGTGATAAAAAGCCCTCTGTTTCCATCGCCATAGCTTTCAGGGGAGCATTTGCAAGCGGTTGGCACCATTTTTGAGTGAATTGCCAAAAGTCAGATTTTTGCTGAAATTTTTTCAAAAAAATCTTTTTCCGCCGGTTAAGTTGTGGAGGGCTGATTTCTTCTCCTGTGATAAAAAACCTTCTGTTTCGACTGCCAAAGCTTTCAGGGGAGCATTTGCAAGCGAGTGGCACCATTTTTGAGTGAATTGCCAAAAGTCAGATTTTTGCTGAAATTGTGACCCCGGGGCTTAGGGATTTTTTCAAAAATATCTTTTTCCGCCGGTTAAGTTGCTGAGGGCTGATTTCTTCTCCTGTGATAAAAAACCTTCTGTTTCGACTGCCAAAGCTTTCAGGGGAGCATTTGCAAGGGCTTGGCACCACTTTTGAGTGAATTGCCAAAAGTCAGATTTTTGGTGAAATTGTGACCCCGGGGCTTAGGGATTTTTTCAAAAAAATCTTTTTCCGCCGGTTAAGTTGCTGATGGCTGATTTCTTGTCCTGTGATAAAAAGCCTTCTGTTTTGACTGCCAAAGCTTTCAGGGGAGCATTCGCAAGCGGTTGGCACCATTTTTGAGTGAATTGCCAAAAGTCAGATTTTTGCTGAAATTGTGACCCCGGGGCTTAGGGATTTTTTCAAAAAAATCTTTTTCCGCCGGTTAAGTTGTCGAGGGCTGATTTCTTCTCCTGTGATAAAAAACCTTCTGTTTCGACTGCCAAAGCTTTGAGGGGAGCATTTGCAAGCGGTTGGCACCATTTTTGAGTGAATTGCCAAAAGTCAGATTTTTGCTGAAATTGTGACCCCGGGGCTTAGGGATTTTTTCAAAAATATCTTTTTCCGCCGGTTAAGTTGCTGAGGGCTGATTTCTTCTCCTGTGATAAAAAAACCTTCTGTTTCGACTGCCAAAGCTTTCAGGGGAGCATTTGCAAGCGGTTGGCACCGTTTTTGAGTGAATTGCCAAAAGTCAGATTTTTGCTGAAATTGTGACCCCCGGGGCTTAGGGATTTTTTCAAAAAAATCTTTTTCCGCCGGTTAAGTTGTGGAGGGCTGATTTCTTGTCCTGTGATAAAAAGCCCTCTGTTTCCATCGCCATAGCTTTCAGGGAGCATTTGCAAGCGGGTGGCACCATTTTTGAGTGAATTGCCAAAAGTCAGATTTTTGCTGAAATTGTGACCCCGGGGCTTAGGGATTTTTTCAAAAAAAGAAATTTCCGCCGGTTAAGTTGCTGAGGGCTGATTTCTTCTCCTGTGATAAAAAACCTTCTGTTTCGACTGCCAAAGCTTTCAGGGGAGCATTTGCAATCGGTTGGCACCATTTTTGAGTGAATTGCCAAAAGTCAGATTTTTGCTGAAATTGTGACCCCGGGGCTTAGGGATTTTTTCAAAAAAAGAAATTTCCGCCGGTTAAGTTGCTGAGGGCTGATTTCTTGTCCTGTGATAAAAAGCCTTCTGTTTTGACTGCCAAAGCTTTCAGGGGAGCATTCGCAAGCGGTTGGCACCATTTTTGAGTGAATTGCCAAAAGTCCCATTTTTGCTGAAATTGTGACCCCGGGGCTCAGGGATTTTTTCAAAAAACAAATTTCCGCCGTTTAAGTTGTGGAGGGCTGATTTCTTGTCATGTGATAAAAAGCCTTCTTTTTCGACTGCCAAAGCTTTCAGGGGAGCATTTGCAAGCGATTGGCACCATTTTTGAGTGAATTGCCAAAAGTCAGATTTTTGCTGAAATTGTGCCCCCGGAGCTTAGGGATTTTTTCAAAAAAATCTTTTTCCGCCGGTTAAGTTGCTGAGGGCTGATTTCTTCTCCTGTGATAAAAAACCTTCTGTTTCGACTGCCAAAGCTTTCAGGGGAGCATTTGCAAGCGGTTGGCACCATTTTTGAGTGAATTGCCAAAAGTCAGATTTTTGCTGAAATTGTGACCCCGGGGCTTAGGGATTTTTTCAAAAAAAGAAATTTCCGCCGGTTAAGTTGCTGAGGGCTGATTTCTTGTCCTGTGATAAAAAGCCTTCTGTTTTGACTGCCAAAGCTTTCAGGGGAGCATTTGCAAGCGATTGGCACCATTTTTGAGTGAATTGCCAAAAGTCAGATTTTTGCTGAAATTGTGACCCCGGGGCTTAGGGATTTTTTCAAAAAAATCTTTTTCCGCCGGTTAAGTTGCTGAGGGCTGATTTCTTGTCCTGTGATAAAAAGCCTTCTGTTTCGACTGCCAAAGCTTTTAGGGGAGCATTTGCAAGCGGTTGGCACCATTTTTGAGTGAATTGCAAAAAGTCAGATTTTTGCTGAAATTGTGACCCCGGGGCTTAGGGATTTTTTCAAAAAAATCTTTTTCCGCCGCTTAAGTTGTGGAGGGCTGATTTCTTGTCGTGTGATAAAAAGCCTTCGGTTTCCATCGCCAAAGCTTACAGGGGAGCATTTGCAAGCGTTTGGCACCATTTTTGATTGAATTGCCAAAAGTCAGATTTTTGCTGAAATTGTGACCCCGAGGCTTAGGGATTTTTTCAAAAAACAAATTTCCGCCGTTTAAGTTGTGGAGGGCTGATTTCTTGTCATGTGATAAAAAGCCTTCTTTTTCGACTGCCAAAGCTTTCAGGGGAGCATTTGCAAGCGGTTGGCACCATTTTTGAGTGAATTGCCAAAAGTCAGATTTTTGCTGAAATTGTGACCCCCGGGGCTTAGGGATTTTTTCAAAAAAATCTTTTTCCGCCGGTTAAGTTGTGGAGGGCTGATTTCTTGTCCTGTGATAAAAAGCCCTCTGTTTCCATCGCCATAGCTTTCAGGGGAGCATTTGCAAGCGGGTGGCACCATTTTTGAGTGAATTGCCAAAAGTCAGATTTTTGCTGAAATTGTGACCCCGGGGCTTAGGGATTTTTTCAAAAAAAGAAATTTCCGCCGGTTAAGTTGCTGAGGGCTGATTTCTTGTCCTGTGATAAAAAGCCTTCTGTTTTGACTGCCAAAGCTTTCAGGGGAGCATTCGCAAGCGGTTGGCACCATTTTTGAGTGAATTGCCAAAAGTCCCATTTTTGCTGAAATTGTGACCCCGGGGCTTAGGGATTTTTTCAAAAAACAAATTTCCGCCGTTTAAGTTGTGGAGGGCTGATTTCTTGTCATGTGATAAAAAGCCTTCTTTTTCGACTGCCAAAGCTTTCAGGGGAGCATTTGCAAGCGATTGGCACCATTTTTGAGTGAATTGCCAAAAGTCAGATTTTTGCTGAAATTGTGCCCCCGGGGCTTAGGGATTTTTTCAAAAAAATCTTTTTCCGCCGGTTAAGTTGCTGAGGGCTGATTTCTTCTCCTGTGATAAAAAACCTTCTGTTTCGACTGCCAAAGCTTTCAGGGGAGCATTTGCAAGCGGTTGGCACCATTTTTGAGTGAATTGCCAAAAGTCAGATTTTTGCTGAAATTGTGACCCCGGGGCTTAGGGATTTTTTCAAAAAAATCTTTTTCCGCCGGTTAAGTTGCTGAGGGCTGATTTCTTGTCCTGTGATAAAAAGCCTTCTGTTTTGACTGCCAAAGCTTTCAGGGGAGCATTTGCAAGCGGTTGGCACCATTTTTGAGTGAATTGCCAAAAGTCCCATTTTTGCTGAAATTGTGACCCCGGGGCTTAGGGATTTTTTCAAAAAACAAATTTCCGCCGTTTAAGTTGTGGAGGGCTGATTTCTTGTCATGTGATAAAAAGCCTTCTTTTTCGACTGCCAAAGCTTTAAGGGGAGCATTTGCAAGCGATTGGCACCATTTTTGAGTGAATTGCCAAAAGTCAGATTTTTGCTGAAATTGTGACCCCGGGGCTTAGGGATTTTTTCAAAAAAATCTTTTTCCGCCGGTTAAGTTGCTGAGGGCTGATTTCTTCTCCTGTGATAAAAAACCTTCTGTTTCGACTGCCAAAGCTTTCAGGGGAGCATTTGCAAGCGGTTGGCACCATTTTTGAGTGAATTGCAAAAAGTCAGATTTTTGCTGAAATTGTGACCCCCGGGGCTTAGGGATTTTTTCAAAAAAATCTTTTTCCGCCGGTTAAGTTGTGGAGGGCTGATTTCTTGTCCTGTGATAAAAAGCCCTCTGTTTCCATCGCCATAGCTTTCAGGGGAGCATTTGCAAGCGGGTGGCACCATTTTTGAGTGAATTGCCAAAAGTCAGATTTTTGCTGAAATTGTGACCCCGGGGCTTAGGGATTTTTTCAAAAAAAGAAATTTCCGCCGGTTAAGTTGCTGAGGGCTGATTTTTTCTCCTGTGATAAAAAACCTTCTGTTTTGACTGCCAACGCTTTCAGGGGAGCATTCGCAAGCGGTTGGCACCATTTTTGAGTGAATTGCCAAAAGTCAGATTTTTGCTGAAATTGTGACCCCGGGGCTTAGGGATTTTTTCAAAAAAATCTTTTTCCGCCGGTTAAGTTGCTGAGGGCTGATTTCTTGTCCTGTGATAAAAAGCCTTCTGTTTTGACTGCCAAAGCTTTCAGGGGAGCATTCGCAAGCGGTTGGCACCATTTTTGAGTGAATTGCCAAAAGTCAGTTTTTTGCTGAAATTGTGACCCCGGGGCTTAGGGATTTTTTCAAAAAAAGAAATTTCCGCCGGTTAAGTTGTCGAGGGCTGATTTCTTCTCCTGTGATAAAAAACCTTCTGTTTCGACTGCCAAAGCTTTGAGGGGAGCATTTGCAAGTGGTTGGCACCATTTTTGAGTGAATTGTCAAAAGTCCCATTTTTGCTGAAATTGTGACCCCGGGGCTTAGGGATTTTTTCAAAAAACAAATTTCCGCCGTTTAAGTTGTGGAGGGCTGATTTCTTGTCATGTGATAAAAAGCCTTCTTTTTCGACTGCCAAAGCTTTCAGGGGAGCATTTGCAAGTGATTGGCACCATTTTTGAGTGAATTGCCAAAAGTCAGATTTTTGCTGAAATTGTGACCCCGGGGCTTAGGGATTTTTTCAAAAAAATCTTTTTCCGCCGGTTAAGTTGCTGAGGGCTGATTTCTTGTCCTGTGATAAAAAGCCTTCTGTTTCGACTGCCAAAGCTTTCAGGGGAGCATTTGCAAGCGGTTGGCACCATTTTTGAGTGAATTGCAAAAAGTCAGATTTTTGCTGAAATTGTGACCCCGGGGCTTAGGGATTTTTTCAAAAAAATCTTTTTTCGCCGGTTAAGTTGTGGAGGGCTGATTTCTTGTCGTGTGATAAAAAGCCTTCGGTTTCCATCGCCAAAGCTTACAGGGGAGCATTTGCAAGCGTTTGGCACCATTTTTGATTGAATTGCCAAAAGTCAGATTTTTGCTGAAATTGTGACCCCGGGGCTTAGGGACTTTTTCAAAAATATCTTTTTCCGCCGGTTAAGTTGCTGAGGGCTGATTTCTTCTCCTGTGATAAAAAACCTTCTGTTTCGACTGCCAAAGCTTTCAGGGGAGCATTTGCAAGCGGTTGGCACCATTTTTGAGTGAATTGCCAAAAGTCAGATTTTTGCTGAAATTGTGACCCCGGGGCTTAGGGATTTTTTCAAAAAAATCTTTTTCCGCCGGTTAAGTTGCTGAGGGCTGATTTCTTGTCCTGTGATAAAAAGCCTTCTGTTTTGACTGCCAAAGCTTTCAGGGGAGCATTCGCAAGCGGTTGGCACCATTTTTGAGTGAATTGCCAAAAGTCAGATTTTTGCTGAAATTGTGACCCCGGGGCTTAGGGATTTTTTCAAAAAAATCTTTTTCCGCCGGTTAAGTTGTCGAGGGCTGATTTCTTCTCCTGTGATAAAAAACCTTCTGTTTCGACTGCCAAAGCTTTCAGGGGAGCATTTGCAAGCGGTTGGCACCATTTTTGAGTGAATTGCCAAAAGTCCCATTTTTGCTGAAATTGTGACCCCGGGGCTTAGGGATTTTTTCAAAAAACAAATTTCCGCCGTTTAAGTTGTGGAGGGCTGATTTCTTGTCATGTGATAAAAAGCCTTCTTTTTCGACTGCCAAAGCTTTCAGGAGAGCATTTGCAAGTGATTGGCACCATTTTTGATTGAATTGCCAAAAGTCAGATTTTTGCTGAAATTGTGAACCCGGGGCTTAGGGATTTTTTCAAAAAAATCTTTTTCCGCTGGTTAAGTTGCTGAGGGCTGATTTCTTGTCCTGTGATAAAAAGCCTTCTGTTTCGACTGCCAAAGCTTTCAGGGGAGCATTTGCAAGCGGTTGGCACCATTTTTGAGTGAATTGCAAAAAGTCAGATTTTTGCTGAAATTGTGACCCCTGGGGCTTAGGGATTTTTTCAAAAAAATCTTTTTCCACCGGTTAAGTTGTGGAGGGCTGATTTCTTGTCGTGTGATAAAAAGCCTTCGGTTTCCATCGCCAAAGCTTACAAGGGAGCATTTGCCAGCGTTTGGCACCATTTTTGATGGAATTGCCAAAAGTCAGATTTTTGCTGAAATTGTGACCCCGGGGCTTAGGGATTTTTTCAAAAATATCTTTTTCCGCCGGTTAAGTTGCTGAGGGCTGATTTCTTCTCCTGTGATAAAAAACCTTCTGTTTCGACTGCCAAAGCTTTCAGGGGAGCATTTGCAAGCGGTTGGCACCATTTTTGAGTGAATTGCAAAAAGTCAGATTTTTGCTGAAATTGTGACCCCCGGGGCTTAGGGATTTTTTCAAAAAAATCTTTTTCCGCCGGTTAAGTTGTGGAGGGCTGATTTCTTGTCCTGTGATAAAAAGCCCTCTGTTTCCATCGCCATAGCTTTCAGGGGAGCATTTGCAAGCGGGTGGCACCATTTTTGAGTGAATTGCCAAAAGTCAGATTTTTGCTGAAATTGTGACCCCGGGGCTTAGGGATTTTTTCAAAAAAAGAAATTTCCGCCGGTTAAGTTGCTGAGGGCTGATTTTTTCTCCTGTGATAAAAAACCTTCTGTTTTGACTGCCAACGCTTTCAGGGGAGCATTCGCAAGCGGTTGGCACCATTTTTGAGTGAATTGCCAAAAGTCAGATTTTTGCTGAAATTGTGACCCCGGGGCTTAGGGATTTTTTCAAAAAAAGAAATTTCCGCCGGTTAAGTTGCTGAGGGCTGATTTCTTCTCCTGTGATAAAAAACCTTCTGTTTTGACTGCCAAAGCTTTCAGGGGAGCATTCGCAAGCGGTTGGCACCATTTTTGAGTGAATTGCCAAAAGTCAGATTTTTGCTGAAATTGTGACCCCGGGGCTTAGGGATTTTTTCAAAAAAATCTTTTTCCGCCGGTTAAGTTGCTGAGGGCTGATTTCTTGTCCTGTGATAAAAAGCCTTCTGTTTTGACTGCCAAAGCTTTCAGGGGAGCATTCGCAAGCGGTTGGCACCATTTTTGAGTGAATTGCCAAAAGTCAGATTTTTGCTGAAATTGTGACCCCGGGGCTTAGGGATTTTTTCAAAAAAATCTTTTTCCGCCGGTTAAGTTGTCGAGGGCTGATTTCTTCTCCTGTGATAAAAAACCTTCTGTTTCGACTGCCAAAGCTTTGAGGGGAGCATTTGCAAGTGGTTGGCACCATTTTTGAGTGAATTGTCAAAAGTCCCATTTTTGCTGAAATTGTGACTCCGGGGCTTAGGGATTTTTTCAAAAATCAAATTTCCGCCGTTTAAGTTGTGGAGGGCTGATTTCTTGTCATGTGATAAAAAGCCTTCTTTTTCGACTGCCAAAGCTTTCAGGGGAGCATTTGCAAGTGATTGGCACCATTTTTGAGTGAATTGCCAAAAGTCAGATTTTTGCTGAAATTGTGACCCCGGGGCTTAGGGATTTTTTCAAAAAAATCTTTTTCCGCCGGTTAAGTTGCTGAGGGCTGATTTCTTGTCCTGTGATAAAAAGCCTTCTGTTTCGACTGCCAAAGCTTTCAGGGGAGCATTTGCAAGCGGTTGGCACCATTTTTGAGTGAATTGCAAAAAGTCAGATTTTTGCTGAAATTGTGACCCCGGGGCTTAGGGATTTTTTCAAAAAAATCTTTTTTCGCCGGTTAAGTTGTGGAGGGCTGATTTCTTGTCGTGTGATAAAAAGCCTTCGGTTTCCATCGCCAAAGCTTACAGGGGAGCATTTGCAAGCGTTTGGCACCATTTTTGATTGAATTGCCAAAAGTCAGATTTTTGCTGAAATTGTGACCCCGGGGCTTAGGGACTTTTTCAAAAATATCTTTTTCCGCCGGTTAAGTTGCTGAGGGCTGATTTCTTCTCCTGTGATAAAAAACCTTCTGTTTCGACTGCCAAAGCTCTCAGGGGAGCATTTGCAAGCGGTTGGCACCATTTTTGAGTGAATTGCCAAAAGTCAGATTTTTGCTGAAATTGTGACCCCGGGGCTTAGGGATTTTTTCAAAAAAATCTTTTTCCGCCGGTTAAGTTGTCGAGGGCTGATTTCTTCTCCTGTGATAAAAAACCTTCTGTTTCGACTGCCAAAGCTTTGAGGGGAGCATTTGCAAGTGGTTGGCACCATTTTTGAGTGAATTGTCAAAAGTCCCATTTTTGCTGAAATTGTGACCCCGGGGCTTAGGGATTTTTTCAAAAAACAAATTTCCGCCGTTTAAGTTGTGGAGGGCTGATTTCTTGTCATGTGATAAAAAGCCTTCTTTTTCGACTGCCAAAGCTTTCAGGGGAGCATTTGCAAGTGATTGGCACCATTTTTGAGTGAATTGCCAAAAGTCAGATTTTTGCTGAAATTGTGACCCCGGGGCTTAGGGATTTTTTCAAAAAAATCTTTTTCCGCCGGTTAAGTTGCTGAGGGCTGATTTCTTGTCCTGTGATAAAAAGCCTTCTGTTTCGACTGCCAAAGCTTTCAGGGGAGCATTTGCAAGCGGTTGGCACCATTTTTGAGTGAATTGCAAAAAGTCAGATTTTTGCTGAAATTGTGACCCCGGGGCTTAGGGATTTTTTCAAAAAAATCTTTTTCGCCGGTTAAGTTGTGGAGGGCTGATTTCTTGTCGTGTGATAAAAAGCCTTCGGTTTCCATCGCCAAAGCTTACAGGGGAGCATTTGCAAGCGTTTGGCACCATTTTTGATTGAATTGCCAAAAGTCAGATTTTTGCTGAAATTGTGACCCCGGGGCTTAGGGACTTTTTCAAAAATATCTTTTTCCGCCGGTTAAGTTGCTGAGGGCTGATTTCTTCTCCTGTGATAAAAAACCTTCTGTTTCGACTGCCAAAGCTTTCAGGGGAGCATTTGCAAGCGGTTGGCACCATTTTTGAGTGAATTGCCAAAAGTCAGATTTTTGCTGAAATTGTGACCCCGGGGCTTAGGGATTTTTTCAAAAAAATCTTTTTCCGCCGGTTAAGTTGCTGAGGGCTGATTTCTTGTCCTGTGATAAAAAGCCTTCTGTTTTGACTGCCAAAGCTTTCAGGGGAGCATTCGCAAGCGGTTGGCACCATTTTTGAGTGAATTGCCAAAAGTCAGATTTTTGCTGAAATTGTGACCCCGGGGCTTAGGGATTTTTTCAAAAAAATCTTTTTCCGCCGGTTAAGTTGTCGAGGGCTGATTTCTTCTCCTGTGATAAAAAACCTTCTGTTTCGACTGCCAAAGCTTTCAGGGGAGCATTTGCAAGCGGTTGGCACCATTTTTGAGTGAATTGCCAAAAGTCCCATTTTTGCTGAAATTGTGACCCCGGGGCTTAGGGATTTTTTCAAAAAACAAATTTCCGCCGTTTAAGTTGTGGAGGGCTGATTTCTTGTCATGTGATAAAAAGCCTTCTTTTTTGACTGCCAAAGCTTTCAGGTGAGCATTTGCAAGTGATTGGCACCATTTATGATTGAATTTCCAAAAGTCAGATTTTTGCTGAAATTGTGAACCCGGGGCTTAGGGATTTTTTCAAAAAAATCTTTTTCCGCTGGTTAAGTTGCTGAGGGCTGATTTCTTGTCCTGTGATAAAAAGCCTTCTGTTTCGACTGCCAAAGCTTTCAGGGGAGCATTTGCAAGCGGTTGGCACCATTTTTGAGTGAATTGCAAAAAGTCAGATTTTTGCTGAAATTGTGACCCCCGGGGCTTAGGGATTTTTTCAAAAAAATCTTTTTCCACCGGTTAAGTTGTGGAGGGCTGATTTCTTGTCGTGTGATAAAAAGCCTTCGGTTTCCATCGCCAAAGCTTACAAGGGAGCATTTGCCAGCGTTTGGCACCATTTTTGATTGAATTGCCAAAAGTCAGATTTTTGCTGAAATTGTGACCCCGGGGCTTAGGGATTTTTTCAAAAATATCTTTTTCCGCCGGTTAAGTTGCTGAGGGCTGATTTCTTCTCCTGTGATAAAAAACCTTCTGTTTCGACTGCCAAAGCTTTCAGGGGAGCATTTGCAAGCGGTTGGCACCATTTTTGAGTGAATTGCCAAAAGTCAGATTTTTGCTGAAATTGTGACCCCGGGGCTTAGGGATTTTTTCAAAAAAATCTTTTTCCGCCGGTTAAGTTGTCGAGGGCTGATTTCTTGTCCTGTGATAAAAAGCCCTCTGTTTCCATCGCCATAGCTTTCAGGGGAGCATTTGTAAGCGGTTGGCACCATTTTTGAGTGAATTGCCAAAAGTCAGATTTTTGCTGAAATTGTGACCCCGGGGCTTAGGGATTTTTTCAAAAAAAGAAATTTCCGCCGGTTAAGTTGCTGAGGGCTGATTTCTTCTCCTGTGATAAAAAGCCTTCTGTTTTGACTGCCAAAGCTTTCAGGGGAGCATTCGCAAGCGGTTGGCACCATTTTTGAGTGAATTGCCAAAAGTCAGATTTTTGCTGAAATTGTGACCCCGGGGCTTAGGGATTTTTTCAAAAAAATCTTTTTCCACCGGTTAAGTTGCTGAGGGCTGATTTCTTGTCCTGTGATAAAAAGCCTTCTGTTTCGACTGCCAAAGCTTTCAGGGGAGCATTTGCAAGCGGTTGGCACCATTTTTGAGTGAATTGCAAAAAGTCAGATTTTTGCTGAAATTGTGACCCCCGGGGCTTAGGGATTTTTTCAAAAAAATCTTTTTCCACCGGTTAAGTTGTGGAGGGCTGATTTCTTGTCGTGTGATAAAAAGCCTTCGGTTTCCATCGCCAAAGCTTACAGGGGAGCATTTGCAAGCGTTTGGCACCATTTTTGATTGAATTGCCAAAAGTCAGATTTTTGCTGAAATTGTGACCCCGGGGCTTAGGGATTTTTTCAAAAATATCTTTTTCCGCCGGTTAAGTTGCTGAGGGCTGATTTCTTCTCCTGTGATAAAAAACCTTCTGTTTCGACTGCCAAAGCTTTCAGGGGAGCATTTGCAAGCGGTTGGCACCATTTTTGAGTGAATTGCCAAAAGTCAGATTTTTGCTGAAATTGTGACTCCGGGGCTTAGGGAGTTTTTCAAAAAACAAATTTCCGCCGTTTAAGTTGTGGAGGGCTGATTTCTTGTCCTGTGATAAAAAGCCCTCTGTTTCCATCGCCATAGCTTTCAGGGGAGCATTTGCAAGCGGTTGGCACCATTTTTGAGTGAATTGCCAAAAGTCAGATTTTTGCTGAAATTGTGACCCCGGGGCTTAGGGATTTTTTCAAAAAAATCTTTTTCCGCCGGTTAAGTTGCTGAGGGCTGATTTCTTCTCCTGTGATAAAAAACCTTCTGTTTCGACTGCCAAAGCTTTCAGGGGAGCATTTGCAAGCGGTTGGCACCATTTTTGAGTGAATTGCAAAAAGTCAGATTTTTGCTGAAATTGTGACCCCGGGGCTTAGGGATTTTTTCAAAAAAAGAAATTTCCGCCGGTTAAGTTGCTGAGGGCTGATTTCTTCTCCTGTGATAAAAAACCTTCTGTTTCGACTGCCAAAGCTTTCAGGGGAGCATTTGCAAGCGGTTGGCACCATTTTTGAGTGAATTGCCAAAAGTCAGATTTTTGCTGAAATTGTGACTCCGGGGCTTAGGGATTTTTTCAAAAAACAAATTTCCGCCGGTTAAGTTGCGGAGGGCTGATTTCTTGTCCTGTGATAAAAAGCCCTCTGTTTCCATCGCCATAGCTTTCAGGGGAGCATTTGCAAGCGGGTGGCACCATTTTTGAGTGAATTGCCAAAAGTCAGATTTTTGCTGAAATTGTGACCCCGGGGCTTAGGGATTTTTTCAAAAAAAGAAATTTCCGCCGGTTAAGTTGCTGAGGGCTGATTTCTTGTCCTGTGATAAAAAGCCTTCTGTTTTGACTGCCAAAGCTTTCAGGGGAGCATTCGCAAGCGGTTGGCACCATTTTTGAGTGAATTGCCAAAAGTCAGATTTTTGCTGAAATTGTGACCCCGGGGTTTAGGGATTTTTTCAAAAAAATCTTTTTCCGCCGGTTAAGTTGCTGAGGGCTGATTTCTTGTCCTGTGATAAAAAGCCTTCTGTTTTGACTGCCAAAGCTTTCAGGGGAGCATTCGCAAGCGGTTGGCACCATTTTTGAGTGAATTGCCAAAAGTCAGATTTTTGCTGAAATTGTGACCCCGGGGCTTAGGGATTTTTTCAAAAAAATCTTTTTCCGCCGGTTAAGTTGTCGAGGGCTGATTTCTTCTCCTGTGATAAAAAACCTTCTGTTTCGACTGCCAAAGCTTTGAGGGGAACATTTGCAAGCGGTTGGCACCATTTTTGAGTGAATTGCCAAAAGTCCCATTTTTGCTGAAATTGTGACCCCGGGGCTTAGGGATTTTTTCAAAAAACAAATTTCCGCCGTTTAAGTTGTGGAGGGCTGATTTCTTGTCATGTGATAAAAAGCCTTCTTTTTCGACTGCCAAAGCTTTCAGGGGAGCATTTGCAAGTGATTGGCACCATTTTTGAGTGAATTGCCAAAAGTCAGATTTTTGCTGAAATTGTGACCCCGGGGCTTAGGGATTTTTTCAAAAAAATCTTTTTTCCGCCGGTTAAGTTGTGGAGGGCTGATTTCTTGTCGTGTGATAAAAAGCCTTCGGTTTCCATCGCCAAAGCTTACAGGGGAGCATTTGCAAACGTTTGGCACCATTTTTGATTGAATTGCCAAAAGTTAGATTTTTGCTGAAATTGTGACCCCGGGGCTTAGGGACTTTTTCAAAAATATCTTTTTCCGCCGGTTAAGTTGCTGAGGGCTAATTTCTTCTCCTGTGATAAAAAACCTTCTGTTTCGACTGCCAAAGCTTTCAGGGGAGCATTTGCAAGCGGTTGGCACCATTTTTGAGTGAATTGCCAAAAGTCAGATTTTTGCTGAAATTGTGACCCCGGGGCTTAGGGATTTTTTCAAAAAAATCTTTTTCCGCCGGTTAAGTTGCTGAGGGCTGATTTCTTGTCCTGTGATAAAAAGCCTTCTGTTTTGACTGCCAAAGCTTTCAGGGGAGCATTCGCAAGCGGTTGGCACCATTTTTGAGTGAATTGCCAAAAGTCAGATTTTTGCTGAAATTGTGACCCCGGGGCTTAGGGATTTTTTCAAAAAAATCTTTTTCCGCCGGTTAAGTTGTCGAGGGCTGATTTCTTCTCCTGTGATAAAAAACCTTCTGTTTCGACTGCCAAAGCTTTGAGGGGAACATTTGCAAGCGGTTGGCACCATTTTTGAGTGAATTGCCAAAAGTCCCATTTTTGCTGAAATTGTGACCCCGGGGCTTAGGGATTTTTTCAAAAAACAAATTTCCGCCGTTTAAGTTGTGGAGGGCTGATTTCTTGTCCTGTGATAAAAAGCCTTCTGTTTCGACTGCCAAAGCTTTCAGGGGAGCATTTGCAAGCGGTTGGCACCATTTTTGAGTGAATTGCAAAAAGTCAGATTTTTGCTGAAATTGTGACCCCGGGGCTTAGGGATTTTTTCAAAAAAATCTTTTTTCGCCGGTTAAGTTGTGGAGGGCTGATTTCTTGTCGTGTGATAAAAAGCCTTCGGTTTCCATCGCCAAAGCTTACAGGGGAGCATTTGCAAGCGTTTGGCACCATTTTTGATTGAATTGCCAAAAGTTAGATTTTTGCTGAAATTGTGACCCCGGGGCTTAGGGACTTTTTCAAAAATATCTTTTTCCGCCGGTTAAGTTGCTGAGGGCTAATTTCTTCTCCTGTGATAAAAAACCTTCTGTTTCGACTGCCAAAGCTTTCAGGGGAGCATTTGCAAGCGGTTGGCACCATTTTTGAGTGAATTGCCAAAAGTCAGATTTTTGCTGAAATTGTGACCCCGGGGCTTAGGGATTTTTTCAAAAAAATCTTTTTCCGCCGGTTAAGTTGCTGAGGGCTGATTTCTTGTCCTGTGATAAAAAGCCTTCTGTTTTGACTGCCAAAGCTTTCAGGGGAGCATTCGCAAGCGGTTGGCACCATTTTTGAGTGAATTGCCAAAAGTCAGATTTTTGCTGAAATTGTGACCCCGGGGCTTAGGGATTTTTTCAAAAAAATCTTTTTCCGCCGGTTAAGTTGTCGAGGGCTGATTTCTTCTCCTGTGATAAAAAACCTTCTGTTTCGACTGCCAAAGCTTTGAGGGGAACATTTGCAAGCGGTTGGCACCATTTTTGAGTGAATTGCCAAAAGTCCCATTTTTGCTGAAATTGTGACCCCGGGGCTTAGGGATTTTTTCAAAAAACAAATTTCCGCCGTTTAAGTTGTGGAGGGCTGATTTCTTGTCCTGTGATAAAAAGCCTTCTGTTTCGACTGCCAAAGCTTTCAGGGGAGCATTTGCAAGCGGTTGGCACCATTTTTGAGTGAATTGCAAAAAGTCAGATTTTTGCTGAAATTGTGACCCCGGGGCTTAGGGATTTTTTCAAAAAAATCTTTTTTCGCCGGTTAAGTTGTGGAGGGCTGATTTCTTGTCGTGTGATAAAAAGCCTTCGGTTTCCATCGCCAAAGCTTACAGGGGAGCATTTGCAAGCGTTTGGCACCATTTTTGATTGAATTGCCAAAAGTTAGATTTTTGCTGAAATTGTGACCCCGGGGCTTAGGGACTTTTTCAAAAATATCTTTTTCCGCCGGTTAAGTTGCTGAGGGCTAATTTCTTCTCCTGTGATAAAAAACCTTCTGTTTCGACTGCCAAAGCTTTCAGGGGAGCATTTGCAAGCGGTTGGCACCATTTTTGAGTGAATTGCCAAAAGTCAGATTTTTGCTGAAATTGTGACCCCGGGGCTTAGGGATTTTTTCAAAAAAATCTTTTTCCGCCGGTTAAGTTGCTGAGGGCTGATTTCTTGTCCTGTGATAAAAAGCCTTCTGTTTTGACTGCCAAAGCTTTCAGGGGAGCATTCGCAAGCGGTTGGCACCATTTTTGAGTGAATTGCCAAAAGTCAGATTTTTGCTGAAATTGTGACCCCGGGGCTTAGGGATTTTTTCAAAAAACAAATTTCCGCCGTTTAAGTTGTGGAGGGCTGATTTCTTGTCATGTGATAAAAAGCCTTCTTTTTCGACTGCCAAAGCTTTCAGGGGAGCATTTGCAAGTGATTGGCACCATTTTTGATTGAATTGCCAAAAGTCAGATTTTTGCTGAAATTGTGAACCCGGGGCTTAGGGATTTTTTCAAAAAAATCTTTTTCCGCTGGTTAAGTTGCTGAGGGCTGATTTCTTGTCCTGTGATAAAAAGCCTTCTGTTTCGACTGCCAAAGCTTTCAGGGGAGCATTTGCAAGCGGTCGGCACCATTTTTGAGTGAATTGCAAAAAGTCAGATTTTTGCTGAAATTGTGACCCCCGGGGCTTAGGGATTTTTTCAAAAAAATCTTTTTCCACCGGGTAAGTTGTGGAGGGCTGATTTCTTGTCGTGTGATAAAAAGCCTTCGGTTTCCATCGCCAAAGCTTACAAGGGAGCATTTGCCAGCGTTTGGCACCATTTTTGATTGAATTGCCAAAAGTCAGATTTTTGCTGAAATTGTGACCCCGGGGCTTAGGGATTTTTTCAAAAATATCTTTTTCCGCCGGTTAAGTTACTGAGGGCTGATTTCTTCTCCTGTGATAAAAAACCTTCTGTTTCGACTGCCGAAGCTTTCAGGGGAGCATTTGCAAGCGGTTGGCACCATTTTTGAGTGAATTGCCAAAAGTCCCATTTTTGCTGAAATTGTGACCCCGGGGCTTAGGGATTTTTTCAAAAAAATCTTTTTCCGGCGGTTAAGTTGCTGATGGCTGATTTCTTGTCCTGTGATAAAAAGCCTTCTGTTTCGACTGCCAAAGCTTTCAGGGGAGCATTTGCAAGCGGTTGGCACCATTTTTGAGTGAATTGCAAAAAGTCAGATTTTTGCTGAAATTGTGACCCCCGGGGCTTAGGGATTTTTTCAAAAAAATCTTTTTCCACCGGTTAAGTTGTGGAGGGCTGATTTCTTGTCGTGTGATAAAAAGCCTTCGGTTTCCATCGACAAAGCTTACAGGGGAGCATTTGCAAGCGTTTGGCACCATTTTTGATTGAATTGCCAAAAGTCAGATTTTTGCTGAAATTGTGACCCCGGGGCTTAGGGATTTTTTCAAAAATATCTTTTTCCGCCGGTTAAGTTGCTGAGGGCTGATTTCTTCTCCTGTGATAAAAAACCTTCTGTTTCGACTCCCAAAGCTTTCAGGGGAGCATTTGCAAGCGGTTGGCACCATTTTTGAGTGAATTGCCAAAAGTCAGATTTTTGCTGAAATTGTGACTCCGGGGCTTAGGGATTTTTTCAAAAAACAAATTTCCGCCGTTTAAGTTGTGGAGGGCTGATTTCTTGTCCTGTGATAAAAAGCCCTCTGTTTCCATCGCCATAGCTTTCAGGGGAGCATTTGCAAGCGGTTCGCACCATTTTTGAGTGAATTGCCAAAAGTTAGATTTTTGCTGAAATTGTGACCCCGGGGCTTAGGGATTTTTTCAAAAAAATCTTTTTCCGCCGTTTAAGTTGTGGAGGGCTGATTTCTTGTCCTGTGATAAAAAGCCCTCTGTTTCCATCGCCATAGCTTTCAGGGGAGCATTTGCAAGCGGTTGGCACCATTTTTGAGTGAATTGCCAAAAGTCAGATTTTTGCTGAAATTGTGACCCCGGGGCTTAGGGATTTTTTCAAAAAAAGAAATTTCCGCCGGTTAAGTTGCTGAGGGCTGATTTCTTCTCCTGTGATAAAAAACCTTCTGTTTCGACTGCCAAAGCTTTCAGGGGAGCATTTGCAAGCGGTTGGCACCATTTTTGAGTGAATTGCCAAAAGTCAGATTTTTGCTGAAATTGTGACTCCGGGGCTTAGGGATTTTTTCAAAAAACAAATTTCCGCCGTTTAAGTTGTGGAGGGCTGATTTCTTGTCGTGTGATAAAAAGCCTTCGGTTTCCATCGCCAAAGCTTTCAGGGAAGCATTTGCAAGCGTTTGGCACCATTTTTGATTGAATTGCCAAAAGTCAGATTTTTCCTGAAATTGTGACCCCGGGGCTTAGGGATTTTTTCAAAAAAATCTTTTTCCGCCGGTTAAGTTGCGGAGGGCTGATTTCTTCTCCTGTGATAAAAAACCTTCTGTTTCGACAGCCAAAGCTTTCAGGGGAGCATTTGCAAGCGAGTGGCACCATTTTTGAGGGAATTGCCAAAAGTCAGATTTTTGCTGAAATTGTGACTACGGGGCTTAGGGATTTTTTCAAAAAACAAATTTCCGCCGTTTAAGTTGTGGAGGGCTGATTTCTTGTCCTGTGATAAAAATCCCTCTGTTTCCATCGCCATAGCTTTCAGGGGAGCATTTGCAAGTGGTTGGCACCATTTTTGAGTGAATTGCCAAAAGTCAGATTTTTGCTGAAATTGTGACCCCGGGGCTTAGGGATTTTTTCAAAAATATCTTTTTCCGCCGGTTAAGTTGCTGAGGGCTGATTTCTTCTCCTGTGATAAAAAACCTTCTGTTTCGACTGCCAAAGCTTTGAGGGGAGCATTTGCAAGCGGTTGGCACCATTTTTGAGTGAATTGCCAAAAGTCCCATTTTTGCTGAAATTGTGACCCCGGGGCTTAGGGATTTTTTCAAAAAACAAATTTCCGCCGTTTAAGTTGTGGAGGGCTGATTTCTTGTCATGTGATAAATAGCCTTCTTTTTCGACTGCCAAAGCTTTCAGGGGAGCATTTGCAAGCGATTGGCACGATTTTTGAGTGAATTGCCAAAAGTCAGATTTTTGCTGAAATTGTGACCCCGGGGCTTAGGGATTTTTTCAAAAAAATCTTTTTCCGCCGGTTAAGTTGCTGAGGGCTGATTTCTTCTGTGATAAAAAACCTTCTGTTTCGACTGCCAAAGCTTTCAGGGGAGCATTTGCAAGCGGTTGGCACCATTTTTGAGTGAATTGCCAAAAGTCAGATTTTTGCTGAAATTGTGACCCCCGGGGCTTAGGGATTTTTTCAAAAAAATCTTTTTCCGCCGGTTAAGTTGTGGAGGGCTGATTTCTTGTCCTGTGATAAAAAGCCCTCTGTTTCCATCGCCATAGCTTTCAGGGGAGCATTTGCAAGCGGGTGGCACCATTTTTGAGTGAATTGCCAAAAGTCAGATTTTTGCTGAAATTGTGACCCCGGGGCTTAGGGATTTTTTCAAAAAAAGAAATTTCCGCCGGTTAAGTTGCTGAGGGCTGATTTCTTCTCCTGTGATAAAAAACCTTCTGTTTCGACTGCCAAAGCTTTCAGGGGAGCATTTGCAAGCGGTTGGCACCATTTTTGAGTGAATTGCCAAAAGTCAGATTTTTGCTGAAATTGTGACCCCGGGGCTTAGGGATTTTTTCAAAAAAATCTTTTTCCGCCGGTTAAGTTGCTGAGGGCTGATTTCTTGTCCTGTGATGAAAAGCCTTCTGTTTTGACTGCCAAAGCTTTCAGGGGAGCATTCGCAAGCGGTTGGCACCATTTTTGAGTGAATTGCCAAAAGTCAGATTTTTGCTGAAATTGTGACCCCGGGGCTTAGGGATTTTTTCAAAAAAATCTTTTTCCGCCGGTTAAGTTGTCGAGGGCTGATTTCTTCTCCTGTGATAAAAAACCTTCTGTTTCGACTGCCAAAGCTTTGAGGGGAGCATTTGCAAGCGGTTGGCACCATTTTTGAGTGAATTGCCAAAAGTCCCATTTTTGCTGAAATTGTGACCCCGGGGCTTAGGGATTTTTTAAAAAAACAAATTTCCGCCGTTTAAGTTGTGGAGGGCTGATTTCTTGTCATGTGATAAAAAGCCTTCTTTTTCGACTGCCAAAGCTTTCAGGGGAGCATTTGCAAGTGATTGGCACCATTTTTGAGTGAATTGCCATAAGTCAGATTTTTGCTGAAATTGTGACCCCGGGGCTTAGGGATTTTTTCAAAAAAATCTTTTTCCGCCGGTTAAGTTGCTGAGGGCTGATTTCTTGTCCTGTGATAAAAAGCCTTCTGTTTCGACTGCCAAAGCTTTCAGGGGAGCATTTGCAATCGGTTGGCACCATTTTTGAGTGAATTGCCAAAAGTCAGATTTTTGCTGAAATTGTGACCCCCGGGGCTTAGGGATTTTTTCAAAAAAATCTTTTTCCACCGGTTAAGTTGTGGAGGGCTGATTTCTTGTCGTGTGATAAAAAGCCTTCGGTTTCCATCGCCAAAGCTTACAGGGGAGCATTTGCAAGCGTTTGGCACCATTTTTGATTGAATTGCCAAAAGTCAGATTTTTGCTGAAATTGTGACCCCGGGGCTTAGGGATTTTTTCAAAAATATCTTTTTCCGCCGGTTAAGTTGCTGAGGGCTGATTTCTTCTCCTGTCATAAAAAACCTTCTGTTTCGACTGCCAAAGCTTTCAGGGGAGCATTTGCAAGCGGTTGGCACCATTTTTGAGTGAATTGCCAAAAGTCAGATTTTTGCTGAAATTGTGACCCCGGGGCTTAGGGATTTTTTCAAAAAAATCTTTTTCCGCCGGTTAAGTTGTCGAGGGCTGATTTCTTGTCCTGTGATAAAAAGCCCTCTGTTTCCATCGCCATAGCTTTTAGAGGAGCATTTGTAAGCGGTTGGCACCATTTTTGAGTGAATTGCCAAAAGTCAGATTTTTGCTGAAATTGTGACCCCGGGGCTTAGGGATTTTTTCAAAAAAAGAAATTTCCGCCGGTTAAGTTGCTGAGGGCTGATTTCTTGTCCTGTGATAAAAAGCCTTCTGTTTTGACTGCCAAAGCTTTCAGGGGAGCATTCGCAAGCGGTTGGCACCATTTTTGAGTGAATTGCCAAAAGTCCCATTTTTGCTGAAATTGTGACCCCCGGGGCTTAGGGATTTTTTCAAAAAACAAATTTCCGCCGTTTAAGTTGTGGAGGGCTGATTTCTTGTCATGTGATAAAAAGCCTTCTTTTTCGACTGCCAAAGCTTTCAGGGGAGCATTTGCAAGCGATTGGCACCATTTTTGAGTGAATTGCCAAAAGTCAGATTTTTGCTGAAATTGTAACCCCGGGGCTTAGGGATTTTTTCAAAAATATCTTTTTCCGCCGGTTAAGTTGCTGAGGGCTGATTTCTTCTCCTGTGATAAAAAACCTTCTGTTTCGACTGCCAAAGCTTTCAGGGGAGCATTTGCAAGCTGTTGGCACCATTTTTGAGTGAATTGCCAAAAGTCAGATTTTTGCTGAAATTGTGACCCCCGGGGCTTAGGGATTTTTTCAAAAAAATCTTTTTCCGCCGGTTAAGTTGTGGAGGGCTGATTTCTTGTCCTGTGATAAAAAGCTCTCTGTTTTCATCGCCATAGCTTTCAGGGGAGCATTTGCAAGCGGGTGGCACCATTTTTGAGTGAATTGCCAAAAGTCAGTTTTTTGCTGAAATTGTGACCCCGGCGCTTAGGGATTTTTTCAAAAAAAGAAATTTCCGCCGGTTAAGTTGCTGAGGGCTGATTTCTTCTCCTGTGATAAAAAACCTTCTGTTTCGACTGCCAAAGCTTTCAGGGGAGCATTTGCAAGCGGTTGGCACCATTTTTGAGTGAATTGCCAAAAGTCAGATTTTTGCTGAAATTGTGACCCCGGGGCTTAGGGATTTTTTCAAAAAAATCTTTTTCCGCCGGTTAAGTTGCTGAGGGCTGATTTCTTGTCCTGTGATAAAAAGCGTTCTGTTTTGACTGCCAAAGCTTTCAGGGGAGCATTCGCAAGCGGTTGGCACCATTTTTGAGTGAATTGCCAAAAGTCAGATTTTTGCTGAAATTGTGACCCCGGGGCTTAGGGATTTTTTCAAAAAAATCTTTTTCCGCCGGTTAAGTTGTCGAGGGCTGATTTCTTCTCCTGTGATAAAAAACCTTCTGTTTCGACTGCGAAAGCTTTGAGGGGAGCATTTGCAAGCGGTTGGCACCATTTTTGAGTGAATTGCCAAAAGTCCCATTTTTGCTGAAATTGTGACCCCGGGGCTTAGGGATTTTTTCAAAAAACAAATTTCCGCCGTTTAAGTTGTGGAGGGCTGATTTCTTGTCATGTGATAAAAAGCCTTCTTTTTCGACTGCCAAAGCTTTCAGGGGAGCATTTGCAAGTGATTGGCACCATTTTTGAGTGAATTGCCAAAAGTCAGATTTTTGCTGAAATTGTGACCCCGGGGCTTAGGGATTTTTTCAAAAAAATCTTTTTCCGCCGGTTAAGTTGCTGAGGGCTGATTTCTTGTCCTGTGATAAAAAGCCTTCGGTTTCCATCGCCAAAGCTTACAGGGGAGCATTTGCAAGCGGTTGGCACCATTTTTGAGTGAATTGCAAAAAGTCAGATTTTTGCTGAAATTGTGACCCCGGGGCTTAGGGATTTTTTCAAAAATATCTTTTTCCGCCGGTTAAGTTGCTGAGGGCTGATTTCTTCTCCTGTGATAAAAAACCTTCTGTTTCGACTGCCAAAGCTTTCAGGGGAGCATTTGCAAGCGGTTGGCACCATTTTTGAGTGAATTGCCAAAAGTCAGATTTTTGCTGAAATTGTGACCCCGGGGCTTAGGGATTTTTTCCAAAAAAGAAATTTCTGCCGGTTAAGTTGCTGAGGGCTGATTTCTTGTCCTGTGAAAAAAAGCCTTCTGTTTTGACTGCCAAAGCTTTCAGGGGAGCATTCGCAAGCGGTTGGCACCATTTTTGAGTGAATTGCCAAAAGTCCCATTTTTGCTGAAATTGTGACCCCGGGGCTTAAGGATTTTTTCAAAAAAAGAAATTTCCGCCGGTAAAGTTGCTGAGGGCTGATTTCTTCTCCTGTGATAAAAAACCTTCTGTTTCGACTGCCAAAGCTTTCAGGGGAGCATTTGCAAGCGGTTGGCACCATTTTTGAGTGAATTGCCAAAAGTCAGATTTTTGCTGAAATTGTGACCCCGGGGCTTAGGGATTTTTTCAAAAATATCTTTTTCCGCCGGTTAAGTTGCTGAGGGCTGATTTCTTGTCCTGTGATAAAAAGCCTTCTGTTTTGACTGCCAAAGCTTTCAGGGGAGCATTCGCAAGCGGTTGGCACCATTTTTGAGTGAATTGCCAAAAGTCAGATTTTTGCTGAAATTGTGACCCCGGGGCTTAGGGATTTTTTCAAAAAAATCTTTTTCCGCCGGTTAAGTTGTCGAGGGCTGATTTCTTCTCCTGTGATAAAAAACCTTCTGTTTCGACTGCCAAAGCTTTCAGGGGAGCATTTGCAAGCGGTTGGCACCGTTTTTGAGTGAATTGCCAAAAGTCAGATTTTTGCTGAAATTGTGACCCCCGGGGCTTAGGGATTTTTTCAAAAAAATCTTTTTCCGCCGGTTAAGTTGTGGAGGGCTGATTTCTTGTCCTGTGATAAAAAGCTCTCTGTTTTCATCGCCATAGCTTTCAGGGGAGCATTTGCAAGCGGGTGGCACCATTTTTGAGTGAATTGCCAAAAGTCAGTTTTTTGCTGAAATTGTGACCCCGGCGCTTAGGGATTTTTTCAAAAAACGAAATTTCCGCCGGTTAAGTTGCTGAGGGCTGATTTCTTCTCCTGTGATAAAAAACCTTCTGTTTCGACTGCCAAAGCTTTCAGGGGAGCATTTGCAAGCGGTTGGCACCATTTTTGAGTGAATTGCCAAAAGTCAGATTTTTGCTGAAATTGTGACCCCGGGGCTTAGGGATTTTTTCAAAAAAATCTTTTTCCGCCGGTTAAGTTGCTGAGGGCTGATTTCTTGTCCTGTGATAAAAAGCGTTCTGTTTTGACTGCCAAAGCTTTCAGGGGAGCATTCGCAAGCGGTTGGCACCATTTTTGAGTGAATTGCCAAAAGTCAGATTTTTGCTGAAATTGTGACCCCGGGGCTTAGGGATTTTTTCAAAAAAATCTTTTTCCGCCGGTTAAGTTGTCGAGGGCTGATTTCTTCTCCTGTGATAAAAAACCTTCTGTTTCGACTGCGAAAGCTTTGAGGGGAGCATTTGCAAGCGGTTGGCACCATTTTTGAGTGAATTGCCAAAAGTCCCATTTTTGCTGAAATTGTGACCCCGGGGCTTAGGGATTTTTTCAAAAAACAAATTTCCGCCGTTTAAGTTGTGGAGGGCTGATTTCTTGTCATGTGATAAAAAGCCTTCTTTTTCGACTGCCAAAGCTTTCAGGGGAGCATTTGCAAGCCATTGGCACCATTTTTGAGTGAATTGCCAAAAGTCAGATTTTTGCTGAAATTGTAACCCCGGGGCTTAGGGATTTTTTCAAAAATATCTTTTTCCGCCGGTTAAGTTGCTGAGGGCTGATTTCTTCTCCTGTGATAAAAAACCTTCTGTTTCGACTGCCAAAGCTTTCAGGGGAGCATTTGCAAGCTGTTGGCACCATTTTTGAGTGAATTGCCAAAAGTCAGATTTTTGCTGAAATTGTGACCCCCGGGGCTTAGGGATTTTTTCAAAAAAATCTTTTTCCGCCGGTTAAGTTGTGGAGGGCTGATTTCTTGTCCTGTGATAAAAAGCTCTCTGTTTTCATCGCCATAGCTTTCAGGGGAGCATTTGCAAGCGGGTGGCACCATTTTTGAGTGAATTGCCAAAAGTCAGTTTTTTGCTGAAATTGTGACCCCGGCGCTTAGGGATTTTTTCAAAAAAAGAAATTTCCGCCGGTTAAGTTGCTGAGGGCTGATTTCTTCTCCTGTGATAAAAAACCTTCTGTTTCGACTGCCAAAGCTTTCAGGGGAGCATTTGCAAGCGGTTGGCACCATTTTTGAGTGAATTGCCAAAAGTCAGATTTTTGCTGAAATTGTGACCCCGGGGCTTAGGGATTTTTTCAAAAAAATCTTTTTCCGCCGGTTAAGTTGCTGAGGGCTGATTTCTTGTCCTGTGATAAAAAGCGTTCTGTTTTGACTGCCAAAGCTTTCAGGGGAGCATTCGCAAGCGGTTGGCACCATTTTTGAGTGAATTGCCAAAAGTCAGATTTTTGCTGAAATTGTGACCCCGGGGCTTAGGGATTTTTTCAAAAAAATCTTTTTCCGCCGGTTAAGTTGTCGAGGGCTGATTTCTTCTCCTGTGATAAAAAACCTTCTGTTTCGACTGCGAAAGCTTTGAGGGGAGCATTTGCAAGCGGTTGGCACCATTTTTGAGTGAATTGCCAAAAGTCCCATTTTTGCTGAAATTGTGACCCCGGGGCTTAGGGATTTTTTCAAAAAACAAATTTCCGCCGTTTAAGTTGTGGAGGGCTGATTTCTTGTCATGTGATAAAAAGCCTTCTTTTTCGACTGCCAAAGCTTTCAGGGGAGCATTTGCAAGTGATTGGCACCATTTTTGAGTGAATTGCCAAAAGTCAGATTTTTGCTGAAATTGTGACCCCGGGGCTTAGGGATTTTTTCAAAAAAATCTTTTTCCGCCGGTTAAGTTGCTGAGGGCTGATTTCTTGTCCTGTGATAAAAAGCCTTCTGTTTCGACTGCCAAAGCTTTCAGGGGAGCATTTGCAAGCGGTTGGCACCATTTTTGAGTGAATTGCAAAAAGTCAGATTTTTGCTGAAATTGTGACCCCCGGGGCTTAGGGATTTTTTCAAAAAAATCTTTTTCCACCGGTTAAGTTGTGGAGGGCTGATTTCTTGTCGTGTGATAAAAAGCCTTCGGTTTCCATCGCCAAAGCTTACAGGGGAGCATTTGCAAGCGTTTGGCACCATTTTTGATTGAATTGCCAAAAGTCAGATTTTTGCTGAAATTGTGACCCCGGGGCTTAGGGATTTTTTCAAAAATATCTTTTTCCGCCGGTTAAGTTGCTGAGGGCTGATTTCTTCTCCTGTGATAAAAAACCTTCTGTTTCGACTGCCAAAGCTTTCAGGGGAGCATTTGCAAGCGGTTGGCACCATTTTTGAGTGAATTGCCAAAAGTCAGATTTTTGCTGAAATTGTGACCCCGGGGCTTAGGGATTTTTTCCAAAAAAGAAATTTCTGCCGGTTAAGTTGCTGAGGGCTGATTTCTTGTCCTGTGAAAAAAAGCCTTCTGTTTTGACTGCCAAAGCTTTCAGGGGAGCATTCGCAAGCGGTTGGCACCATTTTTGAGTGAATTGCCAAAAGTCCCATTTTTGCTGAAATTGTGACCCCGGGGCTTAAGGATTTTTTCAAAAAAAGAAATTTCCGCCGGTAAAGTTGCTGAGGGCTGATTTCTTCTCCTGTGATAAAAAACCTTCTGTTTCGACTGCCAAAGCTTTCAGGGGAGCATTTGCAAGCGGTTGGCACCATTTTTGAGTGAATTGCCAAAAGTCAGATTTTTGCTGAAATTGTGACCCCGGGGCTTAGGGATTTTTTCAAAAATATCTTTTTCCGCCGGTTAAGTTGCTGAGGGCTGATTTCTTGTCCTGTGATAAAAAGCCTTCTGTTTTGACTGCCAAAGCTTTCAGGGGAGCATTCGCAAGCGGTTGGCACCATTTTTGAGTGAATTGCCAAAAGTCAGATTTTTGCTGAAATTGTGACCCCGGGGCTTAGGGATTTTTTCAAAAAAATCTTTTTCCGCCGGTTAAGTTGTCGAGGGCTGATTTCTTCTCCTGTGATAAAAAACCTTCTGTTTCGACTGCCAAAGCTTTCAGGGGAGCATTTGCAAGCGGTTGGCACCGTTTTTGAGTGAATTGCCAAAAGTCAGATTTTTGCTGAAATTGTGACCCCCGGGGCTTAGGGATTTTTTCAAAAAAATCTTTTTCCGCCGGTTAAGTTGTGGAGGGCTGATTTCTTGTCCTGTGATAAAAAGCCCTCTGTTTCCATCGCCATAGCTTTCAGGGGAGCATTTGCAAGCGGGTGGCACCATTTTTGAGTGAATTGCCAAAAGTCAGATTTTTGCTGAAATTGTGACCCCGGGGCTTAGGGATTTTTTCAAAAAAAGAAATTTCCGCCGGTTAAGTTGCTGAGGGCTGATTTCTTCTCCTGTGATAAAAAACCTTCTGTTTCGACTGCCAAAGCTTTCAGGGGAGCATTTGCAAGCGGTTGGCACCATTTTTGAGTGAATTGCCAAAAGTCAGATTTTTGCTGAAATTTTGACCACGGGGCTTAGGGATTTTTTCAAAAAAAGAAATTTCCGCCGGTTAAGTTGCTGAGGGCTGATTTCTTGTCCTGTGATAAAAAGCCTTCTCTTTCGACTGCCAAAGCTTTCAGGGGAGCATTCGCAAGCGGTTGGCACCATTTTTGAGTGAATTGCCAAAAGTCCCATTTTTGCTGAAATTGTGACCCCGGGGCTTAGGGATTTTTTCAAAAAACAAATTTCCGCCGTTAAAGTTGTGGAGGGCTGCTTTCTTGTCATGTGATAAAAAGCCTTCTTTTTCGACTGCCAAAGCTTTCAGGGGAGCATTTGCAAGCGATTGGCACCATTTTTGAGTGAATTGCCAACAGTCAGATTTTTGCTGAAATTGTGACCCCGGGGCTTAAGGATTTTTTCAAAAATATCTTTTTCCGCCGGTTAAGTTGCTGAGGGCTGATTTCTTCTCCTGTGATAAAAAACCTTCTGTTTCGACTGCCAAAGCTTTCAGGGGAGCATTTGCAAGCGGTTGGCACCATTTTTGAGTGAATTGCCAAAAGTCAGATTTTTGCTGAAATTGTGACCCCGGGGCTTAGGGATTTTTTCAAAAAAATCGTTTTCCGCCGGTTAAGTTGCTGAGGGCTGATTTCTTGTCCTGTGATAAAAAGCCTTCTGTTTTGACTGCCAAAGCTTTCAGGGGAGCATTCGCAAGCGGTTGGCACCATTTTTGAGTGAATTGCCAAAAGTCAGATTTTTGCTGAAATTGTGACCCCGGGGCTTAGGGATTTTTTCAAAAAAATCGTTTTCCGCCGGTTAAGTTGTCGAGGGCTGATTTCTTCTCCTGTGATAAAAAACCTTCTGTTTCGACTGCCAAAGCTTTGAGGGGAGCATTTGCAAGCGGTTGGCACCATTTTTGAGTGAATTGCCAAAAGTCAGATTTTTGCTGAAATTGTGACCCCGGGGCTTAGGGATTTTTTCAAAAATATCTTTTTCCGCCGGTTAAGTTGCTGAGGGCTGATTTCTTCTCCTGTGATAAAAAACCTTCTGTTTCGACTGCCAAAGCTTTGAGGGGAGCATTTGCAAGCGGTTGGCACCATTTTTGAGTGAATTGCCAAAAGTCCCATTTTTGCTGAAATTGTGACCCCGGGGCTTAGGGATTTTTTCAAAAAACAAATTTCCGCCGTTTAAGTTGTGGAGGGCTGATTTCTTGTCATGTGATAAAAAGCCTTCTTTTTCGACTGCCAAAGCTTTCAGGGGAGCATTTGCAAGTGATTGGCACCATTTTTGAGTGAATTGCCAAAAGTCAGATTTTTGCTGAAATTGTGACCCCGGGGCTTAGGGATTTTTTCAAAAAAATCTTTTTCCGCCGGTTAAGTTGCTGAGGGCTGATTTCTTGTCCTGTGATAAAAAGCCTTCTGTTTCGACTGCCAAAGCTTTCAGGGGAGCATTTGCAAGCGGTTGGCACCATTTTTGAGTGAATTGCAAAAAGTCAGATTTTTGCTGAAATTGTGACCCCCGGGGCTTAGGGATTTTTTCAAAAAAATCTTTTTCCGCCGGTTAAGTTGTGGAGGGCTGATTTCTTGTCCTGTGATAAAAAGCCCTCTGTTTCCATCGCCATAGCTTTCAGGGGAGCATTTGCAAGCGGTTGGCACCATTTTTGAGTGAATTGCCAAAAGTCAGATTTTTGCTGAAATTGTGACCACAGGGCTTAGGGATTTTTTCAAAAAAAGAAATTTCCGCCGGTTAAGATGCTGAGGGCTGATTTCTTGTCCTGTGATAAAAAGCCTTCTGTTTTGACTGCCAAAGCTTTCAGGGGAGCATTCGCAAGCGGTTGGCACCATTTTTGAGTGAATTGCCAAAAGTCCCATTTTTGCTGAAATTGTGACCCCGGGGCTTAGGGATTTTTTCAAAAAAATCTTTTTCCGCCGGTTAAGTTGTGGAGGGCTGATTTCTTGTCATGTGATAAAAAGCCTTCTTTTTCGACTGCCAAAGCTTTCAGGGGAGCATTTGCAAGCGATTGGCACCATTTTTGAGTGAATTGCCAAAAGTCAGATTTTTGCTGAAATTGTGACCCCGGGGCTTAGGGATTTTTTCAAAAATATCTTTTTCCGCCGGTTAAGTTGCCGAGGGCTGATTTCTTCTCCTGTGATAAAAAAACCTTCTGTTTCGACTGCCAAAGCTTTCAGGGGAGCATTTGCAAGCGGTTGGCACCATTTTTGAGTGAATTGCCAAAAGTCAGATTTTTGCTGAAATTGTGACCCCCGGGGCTTAGGGATTTTTTCAAAAAAATCTTTTTCCGCCGGTTAAGTTGTGGAGGGCTGATTTCTTGTCCTGTGATAAAAAGCCCTCTGTTTCCATCGCCATAGCTTTCAGGGGAGCATTTGCAAGTGATTGGCACCATTTTTGAGTGAATTGCCAAAAGTCAGATTTTTGCTGAAATTGTGACCCCGGGGCTTAGGGATTTTTTCAAAAAAATCGTTTTCCGCCGGTTAAGTTGTCGAGGGCTGATTTCTTCTCCTGTGATAAAAAACCTTCTGTTTCGACTGCCAAAGCTTTGAGGGGAGCATTTGCAAGCGGTTGGCACCATTTTTGAGTGAATTGCCAAAAGTCAGATTTTTGCTGAAATTGTGACCCCGGGGCTTAGGGATTTTTTCAAAAATATCTTTTTCCGCCGGTTAAGTTGCTGAGGGCTGATTTCTTCTCCTGTGATAAAAAACCTTCTGTTTCGACTGCCAAAGCTTTCAGGGGAGCATTTGCAAGCGGTTGGCACCATTTTTGAGTGAATTGCCAAAAGTCCAATTTTTGCTGAAATTGTGACCCCGGGGCTTAGGGATTTTTTCAAAAAACAAATTTCCGCCGTTTAAGTTGTGGAGGGCTGATTTCTTGTCATGTGATAAAAAGCCTTCTTTTTCGACTGCCAAAGCTTTCAGGGGAGCATTTGCAAGTGATTGGCACCATTTTTGAGTGAATTGCCAAAAGTCAGATTTTTGCTGAAATTGTGACCCCGGGGCTTAGGGATTTTTTCAAAAAAATCTTTTTCCGCCGGTTAAGTTGCTGAGGGCTGATTTCTTGTCCTGTGATAAAAAGCCTTCTGTTTCGACTGCCAAAGCTTTCAGGGGAGCATTTGCAAGCGGTTGGCACCATTTTTGAGTGAATTGCAAAAAGTCAGATTTTTGCTGAAATTGTGACCCCCGGGGCTTAGGGATTTTTTCAAAAAAATCTTTTTCCGCCGGTTAAGTTGTGGAGGGCTGATTTCTTGTCCTGTGATAAAAAGCCCTCTGTTTCCATCGCCATAGCTTTCAGGGGAGCATTTGCAAGCGGTTGGCACCATTTTTGAGTGAATTGCCAAAAGTCAGATTTTTGCTGAAATTGTGACCACAGGGCTTAGGGATTTTTTCAAAAAAAGAAATTTCCGCCGGTTAAGTTGCTGAGGGCTGATTTCTTGTCCTGTGATAAAAAGCCTTCTGTTTTGACTGCCAAAGCTTTCAGGGGAGCATTCGCAAGCGGTTGGCACCATTTTTGAGTGAATTGCCAAAAGTCCCATTTTTGCTGAAATTGTGACCCCGGGGCTTAGGGATTTTTTCAAAAAAATCTTTTTCCGCCGGTTAAGTTGTGGAGGGCTGATTTCTTGTCATGTGATAAAAAGCCTTCTTTTTCGACTGCCAAAGCTTTCAGGGGAGCATTTGCAAGCGATTGGCACCATTTTTGAGTGAATTGCCAAAAGTCAGATTTTTGCTGAAATTGTGACCCCGGGGCTTAGGGATTTTTTCAAAAATATCTTTTTCCGCCGGTTAAGTTGCCGAGGGCTGATTTCTTCTCCTGTGATAAAAAACCTTCTGTTTCGACTGCCAAAGCTTTCAGGGGAGCATTTGCAAGCGGTTGGCACCATTTTTGAGTGAATTGCCAAAAGTCAGATTTTTGCTGAAATTGTGACCCCGGGGCTTAGGGATTTTTTCAAAAAAATCTTTTTCCGCCGGTTAAGTTGTGGAGGGCTGATTTCTTGTCCTGTGATAAAAAGCCCTCTGTTTCCATCGCCATAGCTTTCAGGGGAGCATTTGCAAGTGATTGGCACCATTTTTGAGTGAATTGCCAAAAGTCAGATTTTTGCTGAAATTGTGACCCCGGGGCTTAGGGATTTTTTCAAAAAAAGAAATTTCCGCCGGTTAAGTTGCTGAGGGCTGATTTCTTCTCCTGTGATAAAAAACCTTCTGTTTCGACTGCCAAAGCTTTCAGGGGAGCATTTGCAAGCGGTTGGCACCATTTTTGAGTGAATTGCCAAAAGTCAGATTTTTGCTGAAATTGTGACCCCGGGGCTTAGGGATTTTTTCAAAAAAATCTTTTTCCGCCGATTAAGTTGTCGAGGGCTGATTTCTTGTCCTGTGATAAAAAGGCCTCTGTTTCCATCGCCATAGCTTTCAGGGGAGCATTTGCAAGCGGTTGGCACCATTTTTGAGTGAATTGCCAAAAGTCAGATTTTTGCTGAAATTTTTTCAAAAAAATCTTTTTCCGCCGGTTAAGTTGCTGAGGGCTGATTTCTTCTCCTGTGATAAAAAACCTTCTGTTTCGACTGCCAAAGCTTTCAGGGGAGTATTTGCAAGCGAGTGGCACCATTTTTGAGTGAATTGCCAAAAGTCAGATTTTTGCTGAAATTGTGACCCCGGGGCTTAGGGATTTTTTCAAAAAAATCTTTTTCCGCCGGTTAAGTTGCTGAGGGCTGATTTCTTGTCCTGTGATAAAAAGCCTTCTGTTTCGACTGCCAAAGCTTTCAGGGGAGCATTTGCAAGCGGTTGGCACCATTTTTGAGTGAATTGCAAAAAGTCAGATTTTTGCTGAAATTGTGACACCCGGGGCTTAGGGATTTTTTCAAAAAAATCTTTTTCCACCGGTTAAGTTGTGGAGGGCTGATTTCTTGTCGTGTGATAAAAAGCCTTCGGTTTCCATCGCCAAAGCTTACAGGGGAGCATTTGCAAGCGTTTGGCACCATTTTTGATTGAATTGCCAAAAGTCAGATTTTTGCTGAAATTGTGACCCCGGGGCTTAGGGATTTTTTCAAAAATATCTTCTTCCGCCGGTTAAGTTGCTGAGGGCTGATTTCTTCTCCTGTGATAAAAAACCTTCTGTTTCGACTGCCAAAGCTTTCAGGGAAGCATTTGCAAGCGGTTGGCACCATTTTTGAGTGAATTGCCAAAAGTCAGATTTTTGCTGAAATTGTGACCCCGGGGCTTAGGGATTTTTTCAAAAAAATCTTTTTCCGCCGATTAAGTTGTCGACGGCTGATTTCTTGTCCTGTGATAAAAAGGCCTCTGTTTCCATCGCCATAGCTTTCAGGGGAGCATTTGCAAGCGGTTGGCACCATTTTTGAGTGAATTGCCAAAAGTCAGATTTTTGCTGAAATTTTTTCAAAAAAATCTTTTTCCGCCGGTTAAGTTGCTGAGGGCTGATTTCTTCTCCTGTGATAAAAAACCTTCTGTTTCGACTGCCAAAGCTTTCAGGGGAGCATTTGCAAGCGAGTGGCACCATTTTTGAGTGAATTGCCAAAAGTCAGATTTTTGCTGAAATTGTGACTCCGGGGCTTAGGGATTTTTTCAAAAAACAAATTTCCGCCGTTTAAGTTGTGGAGGGCTGATTTCTTGTCCTGTGATAAAAATCCCTCTGTTTCCATCGCCATAGCTTTCAGGGGAGCATTTGCAAGCGGTTGGCACCATTTTTGAGTGAATTGCAAAAAGTCAGATTTTTGCTGAAATTGTGACCCCGGGGCTTAGGGATTTTTTCAAAAAAATCTTTTTCCGCCGGTTAAGTTGTCGAGGGCTGATTTCTTGTCCTGTGATAAAAAACCCTCTGTTTCCATCGCCATAGCTTTCAGGGGAGCATTTGCAAGCGGTTGGCACCATTTTTGAGTGAATTGCCAAAAGTCAGATTTTTGCTGAAATTTTTTCAAAAAAATCTTTTTCCGCCGGTTAAGTTGTGGAGGGCTGATTTCTTCTCCTGTGATAAAAAACCTTCTGTTTCGACTGCCAAAGCTTTCAGGGGAGCATTTGCAAGCGAGTGGCACCATTTTTGAGTGAATTGCCAAAAGTCAGATTTTTGCTGAAATTGTGACTCCGGGCTTAGGGATTTTTTCAAAAAAATCTTTTTCCGCCGGTTAAGTTGTGGAGGGCTGATTTCTTCTCCTGTGATAAAAAACCTTCCGTTTCGACTGCCATAGCTTTCAGGGGAGCATTTGCAAGCGATTGGCACCATTTTTGAGTGAATTGCCAAAAGTCAGATTTTTGCTGAAATTGTGACCCCGGGGCTTAGGGATTTTTTCAAAAAAATCTTTTTCCGCCGGTTAAGTTGCTGAGGGCTGATTTCTTGTCCTGTGATAAAAAAGCCTTCTGTTTCGACTGCCAAAGCTTTCAGGGGAGCATTTGCAAGCGGTTGGCACCATTTTTGAGTGAATTGCAAAAAGTCAGATTTTTGCTGAAATTGTGACCCCCGGGGCTTAGGGATTTTTTCAAAAATATCTTTTTCCGCCGGTTAAGTTGCTGAGCGCTGATTTCTTCTCCTGTGATAAAAAACCTTCTGTTTCGACTGCCAAAGCTTTCAGGGGAGCATTTGCAAGCGGTTGGCACCATTTTTGAGTGAATTGCCAAAAGTCAGATTTTGCTTAGGGATTTTTTCAAAAAAATCTTTTTCCGCCGGTTAAGTTGTCGAGGGCTGATTTCTTGTCCTGTGATAAAAAGCCCTCTGTTTCCATCGCCATAGCTTTCAGGGGAGCATTTGTAAGCGGTTGGCACCATTTTTGAGTGAATCGCCAAAAGTCAGATTTTTGCTGAAATTGTGACCCCGGGGCTTAGGGATTTTTTCAAAAAAAGAAATTTCCGCCGGTTAAGTTGCTGAGGGCTGATTTCTTGTCCTGTGATAAAAAGCCTTCTGTTTTGACTGCCAAAGCTTTCAGGGGAGCATTTGGAAGCTGTTGGCACCATTTTTGAGTGAATTGCCAAAAGTCCCATTTTTGCTGAAATTGTGACCCCGGGGCTTAGGGATTTTTTCAAAAAACAAATTTCCGCCGTTTAAGTTGTGGAGGGCTGATTTCTTGTCCTGTGATAAAAAGCCCTCTGTTTCCATCGCCATAGCTTTCAGGGGAGCATTTGCAAGCGGGTGGCACCATTTTTGAGTGAATTGCCAAAAGTCAGATTTTTGCTGAAATTGTGACCCCGGGGCTTAGGGATTTTTTCAAAAAAATCTTTTTCCGCCGGTTAAGTTGCTGAGGGCTGATTTCTTGTCCTGTGATAAAAAGCCTTCTGTTTTGACTGCCAAAGCTTTCAGGGGAGCATTTGCAAGCGGTTGGCACCATTTTTGAGTGAATTGCCAAAAGTCAGATTTTTGCTGAAATTGTGACCCCGGGGCTTAGGGATTTTTTCAAAAAAATCTTTTTCCGCCGGTTAAGTTGTCGAGGGCTGATTTCTTCTCCTGTGATAAAAAACCTTCTGTTTCGACTGCCAAAGCTTTGAGGGGAGCAGTTGCAAGCGGTTGGCACCATTTTTGAGTGAATTGCCAAAAGTCCCATTTTTGCTGAAATTGTGACCCCGGGGCTTAGGGATTTTTTCAAAAAACAAATTTCCGCCGTTTAAGTTGTGGAGGGCTGATTTCTTGTCATGTGATAAAAAGCCTTCTTTTTCGACTGCCAAAGCTTTCAGGGGAGCATTTGCAAGTGATTGGCACCATTTTTGAGTGAATTGCCAAAAGTCAGATTTTTGCTGAAATTGTGACCCCGGGGCTTAGGGATTTTTTCAAAAATATCTTTTTCCGCCGGTTAAGTTGCTGAGGGCTGATTTCTTCTCCTGTGAAAAAAAACCTTCTGTTTCGACTGCCAAAGCTTTCAGGGGAGCATTTGCAAGCGGTTGGCACCATTTTTGAGTGAATTGCCAAAAGTCAGATTTTGCTTAGGGATTTTTTCAAAAAAATCTTTTTCCGCCGGTTAAGTTGTCGAGGGCTGATTTCTTGTCCTGTGATAAAAAGCCCTCTGTTTCCATCGCCATAGCTTTCAGGGGAGCATGTGTAAGCGGTTGGCACCATTTTTGAGTGAATTGCCAAAAGTCAGATTTTTGCTGAAATTGTGACCCCGGGGCTTAGGGATTTTTTCAAAAAAAGAAATTTCCGCCGGTTAAGTTGCTGAGGGCTGATTTCTTGTCCTGTGATAAAAAGCCTTCTGTTTTGACTGCCAAAGCTTTCAGGGGAGCATTTGCAAGCGGTTGGCACCATTTTTGAGTGAATTGCCAAAAGTCAGATTTTTGCTGAAATTGTGACCCCGGGGCTTAGGGATTTTTTCAAAAAACAAATTTCCGCCGTTTAAGTTGTGGAGGGCTGATTTCTTGTCCTGTGATAAAAACCCCTCTGTTTCCATCGCCATAGCTTTCAGGGGAGCATTTGCAAGCGGGTGGCACCATTTTTGAGTGAATTGCCAAAAGTCAGATTTTTGCTGAAATTGTGACCCCGGGGCTTAGGGATTTTTTCAAAAAAAGAAATTTCCGTCGGTTAAGTTGCTGAGGGCTGATTTCTTCTCCTGTGATAAAAAATCTTCTGTTTCGACTGCCAAAGCTTTCAGGGGAGCATTTGCAAGCGGTTGGCACCATTTTTGAGTGAATTGCCAAAAGTCAGATTTTTGCTGAAATTGTGACCCCGGGGCTTAGGGATTTTTTCAAAAAAATCTTTTTCCGCCGGTTAAGTTGCTGAGGGCTGATTTCTTGTCCTGTGATAAAAAGCCTTCTGTTTTGACTGCCAAAGCTTTCAGGGGAGCATTCGCAAGCGGTTGGCACCATTTTTGAGTGAATTGCCAAAAGTCAGATTTTTGCTGAAATTGTGACCCCGGGGCTTAGGGATTTTTTCCAAAAAATCTTTTTCCGCCGGTTAAGTTGTCGAGGGCTGATTTCTTCTCCTGTGATAAAAAACCTTCTTTTTCGACTGCCAAAGCTTTGAGGGGAGCATTTGCAAGCGGTTGGCACCATTTTTGAGTGAATTGCCAAAAGTCCCATTTTTGCTGAAATTGTGACCCCGGGGCTTAGGGATTTTTTCAAAAAACAAATTTCCGCCGTTTAAGTTGTGGAGGGCTGATTTCTTGTCATGTGATAAAAAGCCTTCTTTTTCGACTGCCAAAGCTTTCAGGGGAGCATTTGCAAGCGATTGGCACCATTTTTGAGTGAATTGCCAAAAGTCAGATTTTTGCTGAAATTGTGACCCCGGGGCTTAGGGATTTTTTCAAAAAAATCTTTTTCCGCCGGTTAAGTTGCTGAGGGCTGATTTCTTGTCCTGTGATAAAAAGCCTTCTGTTTCGACTGCCAAAGCTTTCAGGGGAGCATTTGCAAGCGGTTGGCACCATTTTTGAGTGAATTGCCAAAAGTCAGATTTTTGCTGACATTGTGACCCCGGGGCTTAGGGATTTTTTCAAAAAAATCTTTTTCCGCCGGTTAAGTTGTGGAGGGCTGATTTCTTGTCCTGTGATAAAAAGCCCTCTGTTTCCATCGCCATAGCTTTCAGGGGAGCATTTGCAAGTGATTGGCACCATTTTTGAGTGAATTGCCAAAAGTCAGATTTTTGCTGAAATTGTGACCCCGGGGCTTAGGGATTTTTTCAAAAAAAGAAATTTCCGCCGGTTAAGTTGCTGAGGGCTGATTTCTTGTCCTGTGATAAAAAGCCTTCTGTTTTGACTGCCAAAGCTTTCAGGGGAGCATTCGCAAGCGGTTGGCACCATTTTTGAGTGAATTGCCAAAAGTCCCATTTTTGCTGAAATTGTGACCCCGGGGCTTAGGGATTTTTTCAAAAAAATCTTTTTCCGCCGATTAAGTTGTCGAGGGCTGATTTCTTGTCCTGTGATAAAAAGGCCTCTGTTTCCATCGCCATAGCTTTCAGGGGAGCATTTGCAAGCGGTTGGCACCATTTTTGAGTGAATTGCCAAAAGTCAGATTTTTGCTGAAATTTTTTCAAAAAAATCTTTTTCCGCCGGTTAAGTTGCTGAGGGCTGATTTCTTCTCCTGTGATAAAAAACCTTCTGTTTCGACTGCCAAAGCTTTCAGGGGAGTATTTGCAAGCGAGTGGCACCATTTTTGAGTGAATTGCCAAAAGTCAGATTTTTGCTGAAATTGTGACCCCGGGGCTTAGGGATTTTTTCAAAAAAATCTTTTTCCGCCGGTTAAGTTGCTGAGGGCTGATTTCTTGTCCTGTGATAAAAAGCCTTCTGTTTCGACTGCCAAAGCTTTCAGGGGAGCATTTGCAAGCGGTTGGCACCATTTTTGAGTGAATTGCAAAAAGTCAGATTTTTGCTGAAATTGTGACACCCGGGGCTTAGGGATTTTTTCAAAAAAATCTTTTTCCACCGGTTAAGTTGTGGAGGGCTGATTTCTTGTCGTGTGATAAAAAGCCTTCGGTTTCCATCGCCAAAGCTTTGAGGGGAGCATTTGCAAGCGTTTGGCACCATTTTTGATTGAATTGCCAAAAGTCAGATTTTTGCTGAAATTGTGACCCCGGGGCTTAGGGATTTTTTCAAAAATATCTTTTTCCGCCGGTTAAGTTGCTGAGGGCTGATTTCTTCTCCTGTGATAAAAAACCTTCTGTTTCGACTGCCAAAGCTTTCAGGGAAGCATTTGCAAGCGGTTGGCACCATTTTTGAGTGAATTGCCAAAAGTCAGATTTTTGCTGAAATTGTGACCCCGGGGCTTAGGGATTTTTTCAAAAAAATCTTTTTCCGCCGATTAAGTTGTCGACGGCTGATTTCTTGTCCTGTGATAAAAAGGCCTCTGTTTCCATCGCCATAGCTTTCAGGGGAGCATTTGCAAGCGGTTGGCACCATTTTTGAGTGAATTGCCAAAAGTCAGATTTTTGCTGAAATTTTTTCAAAAAAATCTTTTTCCGCCGGTTAAGTTGCTGAGGGCTGATTTCTTCTCCTGTGATAAAAAACCTTCTGTTTCGACTGCCAAAGCTTTCAGGGGAGCATTTGCAAGCGAGTGGCACCATTTTTGAGTGAATTGCCAAAAGTCAGATTTTTGCTGAAATTGTGACTCCGGGGCTTAGGGATTTTTTCAAAAAACAAATTTCCGCCGTTTAAGTTGTGGAGGGCTGATTTCTTGTCCTGTGATAAAAATCCCTCTGTTTCCATCGCCATAGCTTTCAGGGGAGCATTTGCAAGCGGTTGGCACCATTTTTGAGTGAATTGCAAAAAGTCAGATTTTTGCTGAAATTGTGACCCCGGGGCTTAGGGATTTTTTCAAAAAAATCTTTTTCCGCCGGTTAAGTTGTCGAGGGCTGATTTCTTGTCCTGTGATAAAAAACCCTCTGTTTCCATCGCCATAGCTTTCAGGGGAGCATTTGCAAGCGGTTGGCACCATTTTTGAGTGAATTGCCAAAAGTCAGATTTTTGCTGAAATTTTTTCAAAAAAATCTTTTTCCGCCGGTTAAGTTGTGGAGGGCTGATTTCTTCTCCTGTGATAAAAAACCTTCTGTTTCGACTGCCAAAGCTTTCAGGGGAGCATTTGCAAGCGAGTGGCACCATTTTTGAGTGAATTGCCAAAAGTCAGATTTTTGCTGAAATTGTGACTCCGGGGCTTAGGGATTTTTTCAAAAAAATCTTTTTCCGCCGGTTAAGTTGTAGAGGGCTGATTTCTTCTCCTGTGATAAAAAACCTTCCGTTTCGACTGCCATAGCTTTCAGGGGAGCATTTGCAAGCGATTGGCACCATTTTTGAGTGAATTGCCAAAAGTCAGATTTTTGCTGAAATTGTGACCCCGGGGCTTAGGGATTTTTTCAAAAAAATCTTTTTCCGCCGGTTAAGTTGCTGAGGGCTGATTTCTTGTCCTGTGATAAAAAAGCCTTCTGTTTCGACTGCCAAAGCTTTCAGGGGAGCATTTGCAAGCGGTTGGCACCATTTTTGAGTGAATTGCAAAAAGTCAGATTTTTGCTGAAATTGTGACCCCCGGGGCTTAGGGATTTTTTCAAAAATATCTTTTTCCGCCGGTTAAGTTGCTGAGGGCTGATTTCTTCTCCTGTGATAAAAAACCTTCTGTTTCGACTGCCAAAGCTTTCAGGGGAGCATTTGCAAGCGGTTGGCACCATTTTTGAGTGAATTGCCAAAAGTCAGATTTTGCTTAGGGATTTTTTCAAAAAAATCTTTTTCCGCCGGTTAAGTTGTCGAGGGCTGATTTCTTGTCCTGTGATAAAAAGCCCTCTGTTTCCATCGCCATAGCTTTCAGGGGAGCATTTGTAAGCGGTTGGCACCATTTTTGAGTGAATTGCCAAAAGTCAGATTTTTGCTGAAATTGTGACCCCGGGGCTTAGGGATTTTTTCAAAAAAAGAAATTTCCGCCGGTTAAGTTGCTGAGGGCTGATTTCTTGTCCTGTGATAAAAAGCCTTCTGTTTTGACTGCCAAAGCTTTCAGGGGAGCATTTGCAAGCTGTTGGCACCATTTTTGAGTGAATTGCCAAAAGTCCCATTTTTGCTGAAATTGTGACCCCGGGGCTTAGGGATTTTTTCAAAAAACAAATTTCCGCCGTTTAAGTTGTGGAGGGCTGATTTCTTGTCCTGTGATAAAAAGCCCTCTGTTTCCATCGCCATAGCTTTCAGGGGAGCATTTGCAAGCGGGTGGCACCATTTTTGAGTGAATTGCCAAAAGTCAGATTTTTGCTGAAATTGTGACCCCGGGGCTTAGGGATTTTTTCAAAAAAAGAAATTTCCGCCGGTTAAGTTGCTGAGGGCTGATTTCTTCTCCTGTGATAAAAAACCTTCTGTTTCGACTGCCAAAGCTTTCAGGGGAGCATTTGCAAGCGGTTGGCACCATTTTTGAGTGAATTGCCAAAAGTCAGATTTTTGCTGAAATTGTGACCCCGGGGCTTAGGGATTTTTTCAAAAAAATTTTTTTCCGCCGGTTAAGTTGCTGAGGGCTGATTTCTTGTCCTGTGATAAAAAGCCTTCTGTTTTGACTGCCAAAGCTTTCAGGGGAGCATTTGCAAGCGGTTGGCACCATTTTTGAGTGAATTGCCAAAAGTCAGATTTTTGCTGAAATTGTGACCCCGGGGCTTAGGGATTTTTTCAAAAAAATCTTTTTCCGCCGGTTAAGTTGTCGAGGGCTGATTTCTTCTCCTGTGATAAAAAACCTTCTGTTTCGACTGCCAAAGCTTTGAGGGGAGCAGTTGCAAGCGGTTGGCACCATTTTTGAGTGAATTGCCAAAAGTCCCATTTTTGCTGAAATTGTGACCCCGGGGCTTAGGGATTTTTTCAAAAAACAAATTTCCGCCGTTTAAGTTGTGGAGGGCTGATTTCTTGTCATGTGATAAAAAGCCTTCTTTTTCGACTGCCAAAGCTTTCAGGGGAGCATTTGCAAGTGATTGGCACCATTTTTGAGTGAATTGCCAAAAGTCAGATTTTTGCTGAAATTGTGACCCCGGGGCTTAGGGATTTTTTCAAAAATATCTTTTTCCGCCGGTTAAGTTGCTGAGGGCTGATTTCTTCTCCTGTGAAAAAAAACCTTCTGTTTCGACTGCCAAAGCTTTCAGGGGAGCATTTGCAAGCGGTTGGCACCATTTTTGAGTGAATTGCCAAAAGTCAGATTTTGCTTAGGGATTTTTTCAAAAAAATCTTTTTCCGCCGGTTAAGTTGTCGAGGGCTGATTTCTTGTCCTGTGATAAAAAGCCCTCTGTTTCCATCGCCATAGCTTTCAGGGGAGCATGTGTAAGCGGTTGGCACCATTTTTGAGTGAATTGCCAAAAGTCAGATTTTTGCTGAAATTGTGACCCCGGGGCTTAGGGATTTTTTCAAAAAAAGAAATTTCCGCCGGTTAAGTTGCTGAGGGCTGATTTCTTGTCCTGTGATAAAAAGCCTTCTGTTTTGACTGCCAAAGCTTTCAGGGGAGCATTTGCAAGCGGTTGGCACCATTTTTGAGTGAATTGCCAAAAGTCAGATTTTTGCTGAAATTGTGACCCCGGGGCTTAGGGATTTTTTCAAAAAACAAATTTCCGCCGTTTAAGTTGTGGAGGCCTGATTTCTTGTCCTGTGATAAAAACCCCTCTGTTTCCATCGCCATAGCTTTCAGGGGAGCATTTGCAAGCGGGTGGCACCATTTTTGAGTGAATTGCCAAAAGTCAGATTTTTGCTGAAATTGTGACCCCGGGGCTTAGGGATTTTTTCAAAAAAAGAAATTTCCGCCGGTTAAGTTGCTGAGGGCTGATTTCTTCTCCTGTGATAAAAAATCTTCTGTTTCGACTGCCAAAGCTTTCAGGGGAGCATTTGCAAGCGGTTGGCACCATTTTTGAGTGAATTGCCAAAAGTCAGATTTTTGCTGAAATTGTGACCCCGGGGCTTAGGGATTTTTTCAAAAAAATCTTTTTCCGCCGGTTAAGTTGCTGAGGGCTGATTTCTTGTCCTGTGATAAAAAGCCTTCTGTTTTGACTGCCAAAGCTTTCAGGGGAGCATTTGCAAGCGGTTGGCACCATTTTTGAGTGAATTGCCAAAAGTCAGATTTTTGCTGAAATTGTGACCCCGGGGCTTAGGGATTTTTTCAAAAAACAAATTTCCGCCGTTTAAGTTGTGGAGGGCTGATTTCTTGTCCTGTGATAAAAACCCCTCTGTTTCCATCGCCATAGCTTTCAGGGGAGCATTTGCAAGCGGGTGGCACCATTTTTGAGTGAATTGCCAAAAGTCAGATTTTTGCTGAAATTGTGACCCCGGGGCTTAGGGATTTTTTCAAAAAAAGAAATTTCCGCCGGTTAAGTTGCTGAGGGCTGATTTCTTCTCCTGTGATAAAAAATCTTCTGTTTCGACTGCCAAAGCTTTCAGGGGAGCATTTGCAAGCGGTTGGCACCATTTTTGAGTGAATTGCCAAAAGTCAGATTTTTGCTGAAATTGTGACCCCGGGGCTTAGGGATTTTTTCAAAAAAATCTTTTTCCGCCGGTTAAGTTGCTGAGGGCTGATTTCTTGTCCTGTGATAAAAAGCCTTCTGTTTTGACTGCCAAAGCTTTCAGGGGAGCATTCGCAAGCGGTTGGCACCATTTTTGAGTGAATTGCCAAAAGTCAGATTTTTGCTGAAATTGTGACCCCGGGGCTTAGGGATTTTTTCCAAAAAATCTTTTTCCGCCGGTTAAGTTGTCGAGGGCTGATTTCTTCTCCTGTGATAAAAAAACTTCTTTTTCGACTGCCAAAGCTTTGAGGGGAGCATTTGCAAGCGGTTGGCACCATTTTTGAGTGAATTGCCAAAAGTCCCATTTTTGCTGAAATTGTGACCCCGGGGCTTAGGGATTTTTTCAAAAAAATCTTTTTCCGCCGGTTAAGTTGTAGAGGGCTGATTTCTTCTCCTGTGATAAAAAACCTTCCGTTTCGACTGCCATAGCTTTCAGGGGAGCATTTGCAAGCGATTGGCACCATTTTTGAGTGAATTGCCAAAAGTCAGATTTTTGCTGAAATTGTGACCCCGGGGCTTAGGGATTTTTTCAAAAAAATCTTTTTCCGCCGGTTAAGTTGTAGAGGGCTGATTTCTTCTCCTGTGATAAAAAACCTTCCGTTTCGACTGCCATAGCTTTCAGGGGAGCATTTGCAAGCGATTGGCACCATTTTTGAGTGAATTGCCAAAAGTCAGATTTTTGCTGAAATTGTGACCCCGGGGCTTAGGGATTTTTTCAAAAAAATCTTTTTCCGCCGGTTAAGTTGCTGAGGGCTGATTTCTTGTCCTGTGATAAAAAAGCCTTCTGTTTCGACTGCCAAAGCTTTCAGGGGAGCATTTGCAAGCGGTTGGCACCATTTTTGAGTGAATTGCAAAAAGTCAGATTTTTGCTGAAATTGTGACCCCCGGGGCTTAGGGATTTTTTCAAAAATATCTTTTTCCGCCGGTTAAGTTGCTGAGGGCTGATTTCTTCTCCTGTGATAAAAAACCTTCTGTTTCGACTGCCAAAGCTTTCAGGGGAGCATTTGCAAGCGGTTGGCACCATTTTTGAGTGAATTGCCAAAAGTCAGATTTTGCTTAGGGATTTTTTCAAAAAAATCTTTTTCCGCCGGTTAAGTTGTCGAGGGCTGATTTCTTGTCCTGTGATAAAAAGCCCTCTGTTTCCATCGCCATAGCTTTCAGGGGAGCATTTGTAAGCGGTTGGCACCATTTTTGAGTGAATTGCCAAAAGTCAGATTTTTGCTGAAATTGTGACCCCGGGGCTTAGGGATTTTTTCAAAAAAAGAAATTTCCGCCGGTTAAGTTGCTGAGGGCTGATTTCTTGTCCTGTGATAAAAAGCCTTCTGTTTTGACTGCCAAAGCTTTCAGGGGAGCATTTGCAAGCTGTTGGCACCATTTTTGAGTGAATTGCCAAAAGTCCCATTTTTGCTGAAATTGTGACCCCGGGGCTTAGGGATTTTTTCAAAAAACAAATTTCCGCCGTTTAAGTTGTGGAGGGCTGATTTCTTGTCCTGTGATAAAAAGCCCTCTGTTTCCATCGCCATAGCTTTCAGGGGAGCATTTGCAAGCGGGTGGCACCATTTTTGAGTGAATTGCCAAAAGTCAGATTTTTGCTGAAATTGTGACCCCGGGGCTTAGGGATTTTTTCAAAAAAAGAAATTTCCGCCGGTTAAGTTGCTGAGGGCTGATTTCTTCTCCTGTGATAAAAAACCTTCTGTTTCGACTGCCAAAGCTTTCAGGGGAGCATTTGCAAGCGGTTGGCACCATTTTTGAGTGAATTGCCAAAAGTCAGATTTTTGCTGAAATTGTGACCCCGGGGCTTAGGGATTTTTTCAAAAAAATTTTTTTCCGCCGGTTAAGTTGCTGAGGGCTGATTTCTTGTCCTGTGATAAAAAGCCTTCTGTTTTGACTGCCAAAGCTTTCAGGGGAGCATTTGCAAGCGGTTGGCACCATTTTTGAGTGAATTGCCAAAAGTCAGATTTTTGCTGAAATTGTGACCCCGGGGCTTAGGGATTTTTTCAAAAAAATCTTTTTCCGCCGGTTAAGTTGTCGAGGGCTGATTTCTTCTCCTGTGATAAAAAACCTTCTGTTTCGACTGCCAAAGCTTTGAGGGGAGCAGTTGCAAGCGGTTGGCACCATTTTTGAGTGAATTGCCAAAAGTCCCATTTTTGCTGAAATTGTGACCCCGGGGCTTAGGGATTTTTTCAAAAAACAAATTTCCGCCGTTTAAGTTGTGGAGGGCTGATTTCTTGTCATGTGATAAAAAGCCTTCTTTTTCGACTGCCAAAGCTTTCAGGGGAGCATTTGCAAGTGATTGGCACCATTTTTGAGTGAATTGCCAAAAGTCAGATTTTTGCTGAAATTGTGACCCCGGGGCTTAGGGATTTTTTCAAAAATATCTTTTTCCGCCGGTTAAGTTGCTGAGGGCTGATTTCTTCTCCTGTGAAAAAAAACCTTCTGTTTCGACTGCCAAAGCTTTCAGGGGAGCATTTGCAAGCGGTTGGCACCATTTTTGAGTGAATTGCCAAAAGTCAGATTTTGCTTAGGGATTTTTTCAAAAAAATCTTTTTCCGCCGGTTAAGTTGTCGAGGGCTGATTTCTTGTCCTGTGATAAAAAGCCCTCTGTTTCCATCGCCATAGCTTTCAGGGGAGCATGTGTAAGCGGTTGGCACCATTTTTGAGTGAATTGCCAAAAGTCAGATTTTTGCTGAAATTGTGACCCCGGGGCTTAGGGATTTTTTCAAAAAAAGAAATTTCCGCCGGTTAAGTTGCTGAGGGCTGATTTCTTGTCCTGTGATAAAAAGCCTTCTGTTTTGACTGCCAAAGCTTTCAGGGGAGCATTTGCAAGCGGTTGGCACCATTTTTGAGTGAATTGCCAAAAGTCAGATTTTTGCTGAAATTGTGACCCCGGGGCTTAGGGATTTTTTCAAAAAACAAATTTCCGCCGTTTAAGTTGTGGGAGGCCTGATTTCTTGTCCTGTGATAAAAACCCCTCTGTTTCCATCGCCATAGCTTTCAGGGGAGCATTTGCAAGCGGGTGGCACCATTTTTGAGTGAATTGCCAAAAGTCAGATTTTTGCTGAAAATTGTGACCCCGGGGCTTAGGGATTTTTTCAAAAAAAGAAATTTCCGCCGGTTAAGTTGCTGAGGGCTGATTTCTTCTCCCTGTGATAAAAAATCTTCTGTTTCGACTGCCAAAGCTTTCAGGGGAGCATTTGCAAGCGGTTGGCACCATTTTTGAGTGAATTGCCAAAAGTCAGATTTTTGCTGAAATTGTGACCCCGGGGCTTAGGGTTTTCAAAAAAATCTTTTTCCGCCGGTTAAGTTGCTGAGGGCTGATTTCTTGTCCTGTGATAAAAAGCCTTCTGTTTTGACTGCCAAAGCTTTCAGGGGAGCATTTGCAAGCGGTTGGCACCATTTTTGAGTGAATTGCCAAAAGTCAGATTTTTGCTGAAATTGTGACCCCGGGGCTTAGGGATTTTTTCAAAAAACAAATTTCCGCCGTTTAAGTTGTGGAGGGCTGATTTCTTGTCCTGTGATAAAAACCCCTCTGTTTCCATCGCCATAGCTTTCAGGGGAGCATTTGCAAGCGGGTGGCACCATTTTTGAGTGAATTGCCAAAAGTCAGATTTTTGCTGAAATTGTGACCCCGGGGCTTAGGGATTTTTTCAAAAAAAGAAATTTCCGCCGGTTAAGTTGCTGAGGGCTGATTTCTTCTCCTGTGATAAAAAATCTTCTGTTTCGACTGCCAAAGCTTTCAGGGGAGCATTTGCAAGCGGTTGGCACCATTTTTGAGTGAATTGCCAAAAGTCAGATTTTTGCTGAAATTGTGACCCCGGGGCTTAGGGATTTTTTCAAAAAAATCTTTTTCCGCCGGTTAAGTTGCTGAGGGCTGATTTCTTGTCCTGTGATAAAAAAGCCTTCTGTTTTGACTGCCAAGCTTTCAGGGGAGCATTCGCAAGCGGTTGGCACCATTTTTGAGTGAATTGCCAAAAGTCAGATTTTTTGCTGAAATTGTGACCCCGGGGCTTAGGGATTTTTCCAAAAAATCTTTTTCCGCCGGTTAAGTTGTCGAGGGCTGATTTCTTCTCCTGTGATAAAAAAACTTCTTTTTCGACTGCCAAAGCTTTGAGGGGAGCATTTGCAAGCGGTTGGCACCATTTTTGAGTGAATTGCCAAAAGTCCCATTTTTGCTGAAATTGTGACCCCGGGGCTTAGGGATTTTTTCAAAAAACAAATTTCCGCCGTTTAAGTTGTTGGAGGGCTGATTTCTTGTCATGTGATAAAAAGCCTTCTTTTTCGACTGCCAAAGCTTTCAGGGGAGCATTTGCAAGTGATTGGCACCATTTTTGAGTGAATTGCCAAAAGTCAGATTTTTGCTGAAATTGTGACCCCGGGGCTTAGGGATTTTTTCAAAAAAAATCTTTTTCCGCCGGTTAAGTTGCTGAGGCTGATTTCTTGTCCTGTGATAAAAAGCCTTCTGTTTCGACTGCCAAAGCTTTCAGGGGAGCATTTGCAAGCGGTTGGCACCATTTTTGAGTGAATTGCAAAAAGTCAGATTTTTGCTGAAATTGTGACCCCCGGGGCTTAGGGATTTTTTCAAAAAAATCTTTTTCCACCGGTTAAGTTGTGGAGGGCTGATTTCTTGTCGTGTGATAAAAAAGCCTTCGGTTTCCATCGCCAAAGCTTACAGGGGAGCATTTGCAAGCGTTTGGCACCATTTTTGATTGAATTGCCAAAAGTCAGATTTTTGCTGAAATTTCACCCCGGGGCTTAGGGATTTTTTCAAAAATATCTTTTTCCGCCGGTTAAGTTGTCGAGGGCTGATTTCTTGTCCTGTGATAAAAAGCCCTCTGTTTCCATCGCCATAGCTTTCAGGGGAGCATTTGTAAGCGGTTGGCACCATTTTTGAGTGAATTGCCAAAAGTCAGATTTTTGCTGAAATTGTGACCCCGGGGCTTAGGGATTTTTTCAAAAAAAGAAATTTCCGCCGGTTAAGTTGCTGAGGGCTGATTTCTTGTCCTGTGATAAAAAGCTTTCTGTTTTGACTGCCAAAGGTTTCAGGGGAGCATTCGCAAGCGGTTGGCACCATTTTTGAGTGAATTGCCAAAATCAGATTTTTGCTGAAATTGTGACCCCGGGGCTTAGGGATTTTTTCAAAAAAATCTTTTTCCGCCGGTTAAGTTGTCGAGGGCTGATTTCTTGTCCTGTGATAAAAAGCCCTCTGTTTCCATCGCCATAGCTTTCAGGGGAGCATTTGCAAGCGGTTGGCACCATTTTTGAGTGAATTGCCAAAAGTCAGATTTTTGCTGAAATTTTTTCAAAAAAATCTTTTTCCGCCGGTTAAGTTGTGGAGGGCTGATTTCTTCTCCTGTGATAAAAAACCTTCTGTTTCGACTGCCAAAGCTTTCAGGGGAGCATTTGCAAGCGAGTGGCACCATTTTTGAGTGAATTGCCAAAAGTCAGATTTTTGCTGAAATTGTGACTCCGGGGCTTAGGGATTTTTTCAAAAAACAATTTTCTGCCGTTTAAGTTGTGGAGGGCTGATTTCTTGTCCTGTGATAAAAAGGCCTCTGTTTCCATCGCCATAGCTTTCAGGGGAGCATTTGCAAGCGGTTCGCACCATTTTTGAGTGAATTGCCAAAAGTTAGATTTTTGCTGAAATTGTGACCCCGGGGCTTAGGGATTTTTTCAAAAAAATCTTTTTCCGCCGTTTAAGTTGTGGAGGGCTGATTTCTTGTCCTGTGATAAAAAGCCCTCTGTTTCCATCGCCATAGCTTTCAGGGGAGCATTTGCAAGCGGTTGGCACCATTTTTGAGTGAATTGCCAAAAGTCAGATTTTTGCTGAAATTGTGACCCCGGGGCTTAGGGATTTTTTCAAAAAAATCTTTTTCCGCCGGTTAAGTTGCGAGGGATGATTTCTTCTCCTGTGATAAAAAACCTTCTGTTTCGACTGCCAAAGCTTTCAGGGGAGCATTTGCAAGCGGTTGGCACCATTTTTGAGTGAATTGCCAAAAGTCCCATTTTTGCTGAAATTGTGACCCCGGGGCTTAGGGATTTTTTCAAAAAACAAATTTCCGCCGTTTAAGTTGCGGAGGGCTGATTTCTTGTCATGTGATAAAAAGCCTTCTTTTTCGACTGCCAAAGCTTTCAGGGGAGCATTTGCAAGCGGTTGGCACCATTTTTGAGTGAATTGCCAAAAGTCAGATTTTTCCTGAAATTGTGACCCCGGGGCTTAGGGATTTTTTTCAAAAATATCTTTTTCCGCCGGTTAAGTTGTCGAGGGCTGATTTCTTGTCCTGTGATAAAAAGCCCTCTGTTTCCATCGCCATAGCTTTCAGGGGAGCATTTGTAAGCGGTTGGCACCATTTTTTGAGTGAATTGCCAAAAGTCAGATTTTTGCTGAAATTGTGACCCCGGGGCTTAGGAATTTTTTCAAAAAAAGAAATTTCCGCCGGTTAAGTTGCTGAGGGCTGATTTCTTGTCCTGTGATAAAAAGCTTTCTGTTTTGACTGCCAAAGGTTTCAGGGGAGCATTCGCAAGCGGTTGGCACCATTTTTGAGTGAATTGCCAAAATCAGATTTTTGCTGAAATTGTGACCCCGGGGCTTAGGGATTTTTTCAAAAAAATCTTTTTCCGCCGGTTAAGTTGTCGAGGGCTGATTTCTTGTCCTGTGATAAAAAGCCCTCTGTTTCCATCGCCATAGCTTTCAGGGGAGCATTTGCAAGCGGTTGGCACCATTTTTGAGTGAATTGCCAAAAGTCAGATTTTTGCTGAAATTTTTTCAAAAAAATCTTTTTCCGCCGGTTAAGTTGTGGAGGGCTGATTTCTTCTCCTGTGATAAAAAACCTTCTGTTTCGACTGCCAAAGCTTTCAGGGGAGCATTTGCAAGCGAGTGGCACCATTTTTGAGTGAATTGCCAAAAGTCAGATTTTTGCTGAAATTGTGACCCCGGGGCTTAGGGATTTTTTCAAAAAAATCTTTTTCCGCCGTTTAAGTTGTGGAGGGCTGATTTCTTGTCCTGTGATAAAAAGCCCTCTGTTTCCATCGCCATAGCTTTCAGGGGAGCATTTGCAAGCGGTTGGCACCATTTTTGAGTGAATTGCCAAAAGTCAGATTTTTGCTGAAATTGTGACCCCGGGGCTTAGGGATTTTTTCAAAAAAATCTTTTTCCGCCGGTTAAGTTGCGAGGGATGATTTCTTCTCCTGCGATAAAAAACCTTCTGTTTCGACTGCCAAAGCTTTCAGGGGAGCATTTGCAAGCGGTTGGCACCATTTTTGAGTGAATTGCCAAAAGTCCCATTTTTGCTGAAATTGTGACCCCGGGGCTTAGGGATTTTTTCAAAAAACAAATTTCCGCCGTTTAAGTTGCGGAGGGCTGATTTCTTGTCATGTGATAAAAAGCCTTCTTTTTCGACTGCCAAAGCTTTCAGGGGAGCCTTTGCAAGCGGTTGGCACCATTTTTGAGTGAATTGCCAAAAGTCAGATTTTTCCTGAAATTGTGACCCCGGGGCTTAGGGATTTTTTCAAAAAAATCTTTTTCCGCCGGTTAAGTTCCTGAGGGCTGATTTTTTCTCCTGTGATAAAAAACCTTCTGTTTCGACTGCCAAAGCTTTCAGGGGAGCATTTGCAAGCGAGTGGCACCATTTTTGAGTGAATTGCCAAAAGTCAGATTTTTGCTGAAATTGTGACTCCGGGGCTTAGGAATTTTTTCAAAAAACAAATTTCCGCCTTTTAAGTTGTGGAGGGCTGATTTCTTGTCCTGTGATAAAAATCCCTCTGTTTCCATCGCCATAGCTTTCAGGGGAGCATTTGCAAGCGGTTGGCACCATTTTTGAGTGAATTGCCAAAAGTCAGATTTTTGCTGAAATTGTGACCCCGGGGCTTAGGGATTTTTTCAAAAAAATCTTTTTCCGCCGGTTAAGTTGCTGAGGGCTGATTTCTTCTCCTGTGATAAAAAACCTTCTGTTTCGACTGCCAAAGCTTTGAGGGGAGCATTTGCAAGCGGTTGGCACCATTTTTGAGTGAATTGCCAAAAGTCCCATTTTTGCTGAAATTGTGACCCCGGGGCTTAGGGATTTTTTCAAAAAACAAATTTCCGCCGTTTAAGTTGTGGAGGGCTGATTTCTTGTCATGTGATAAATAGCCTTCTTTTTCGACTGCCAAAGCTTTCAGGGGAGCATTTGCAAGCGATTGGCACCATTTTTGAGTGAATTGCCAAAAGTCAGATTTTTGCTGAAATTGTGACCCCGGGGCTTAGGGATTTTTTCAAAAAAATCTTTTTCCGCCGGTTAAGTTGCTGAGGGCTCATTTCTTCTCCTGTGATAAAAAACCTTCTGTTTCGACTGCCAAAGCTTTCAGGGGAGCATTTGCAAGCGGTTGGCACCATTTTTGAGTGAATTGCAAAAAGTCAGATTTTTGCTGAAATTGTGACCCCCGGGGCTTAGGGATTTTTTCAAAAAAATCTTTTTCCGCCGGTTAAGTTGTGGAGGGCTGATTTCTTGTCCTGTGATAAAAAGCCCTCTGTTTCCATCGCCATAGCTTTCAGGGGAGCATTTGCAAGCGGGTGGCACCATTTTTGATTGAATTGCCAAAAGTCAGATTTTTGCTGAAATTGTGACCCCGGGGCTTAGGGATTTTTTCAAAAAAATCTTTTTCCGCCGGTTAAGTTGCTGAGGGCTGATTTCTTCTCCTGTGATAAAAAACCTTCTGTTTCGACTGCCAAAGCTTTGAGGGGAGCATTTGCAAGCGGTTGGCACCATTTTTGAGTGAATTGCCAAAAGTCCCATTTTTGCTGAAATTGTGACCCCGGGGCTTAGGGATTTTTTCAAAAAACAAATTTCCGCCGTTTAAGTTGTGGAGGGCTGATTTCTTGTCATGTGATAAATAGCCTTCTTTTTCGACTGCCAAAGCTTTCAGGGGAGCATTTGCAAGCGATTGGCACCATTTTTGAGTGAATTGCCAAAAGTCAGATTTTTGCTGAAATTGTGACCCCGGGGCTTAGGGATTTTTTCAAAAAAATCTTTTTCCGCCGGTTAAGTTGCTGAGGGCTGATTTCTTCTCCTGTGATAAAAAACCTTCTGTTTCGACTGCCAAAGCTTTCAGGGGAGCATTTGCAAGCGGTTGGCACCATTTTTGAGTGAATTGCAAAAAGTCAGATTTTTGCTGAAATTGTGACCCCCGGGGCTTAGGGATTTTTTCAAAAAAATCTTTTTCCGCTGGTTAAGTTGTGGAGGGCTGATTTCTTGTCCTGTGATAAAAAGCCCTCTGTTTCCATTGCCATAGCTTTCAGGGGAGCATTTGCAAGCGGGTGGCACCATTTTTGAGTGAATTGCCAAAAGTCAGATTTTTGCTGAAATTGTGACCCCGGGGCTTAGGGATTTTTTCAAAAAAAGAAATTTCCGCCGGTTAAGTTGCTGAGGGCTGATTTCTTCTCCTGTGATAAAAAACCTTCTGTTTCGACTGCCAAAGCTTTCAGGGGAGCATTTGCAATCGGTTGGCACCATTTTTGAGTGAATTGCCAAAAGTCAGATTTTTGCTGAAATTGTGACCCCGGGGCTTAGGGATTTTTTCAAAAAAATCTTTTTCCGCCGGTTAAGTTGCTGAGGGCTGATTTCTTGTCCTGTGATAAAAAGCCTTCTGTTTTGACTGCCAAAGCTTTCAGGGGAGCATTTGCAAGCGGTTGGCACCATTTTTGAGTGAATTGCAAAAAGTCAGATTTTTGCTGAAATTGTGACCCCCGGGGCTTAGGGATTTTTTCAAAAAAATCTTTTTCCGCTGGTTAAGTTGTGGAGGGCTGATTTCTTGTCCTGTGATAAAAAGCCCTCTGTTTCCATTGCCATAGCTTTCAGGGGAGCATTTGCAAGTGGGTGGCACCATTTTTGAGTGAATTGCCAAAAGTCAGATTTTTGCTGAAATTGTGACCCCGGGGCTTAGGGATTTTTTCAAAAAAAGAAATTTCCGCCGGTTAAGTTGCTGAGGGCTGATTTCTTCTCCTGTGATAAAAAACCTTCTGTTTCGACTGCCAAAGCTTTCAGGGGAGCATTTGCAATCGGATGGCACCATTTTTGAGTGAATTGCCAAAAGTCAGATTTTTGCTGAAATTGTGACCCCGGGGCTTAGGGATTTTTTCAAAAAAATCTTTTTCCGCCAGTTAAGTTGCTGAGGGCTGATTTCTTGTCCTGTGATAAAAAGCCTTCTGTTTTGACTGCCAAAGCTTTCAGGGGAGCATTTGCAAGCGGTTGGCACCATTTTTGAGTGAATTGCCAAAAGTCAGATTTTTGCTGAAATTGTGACCCCGGGGCTTAGGGATTTTTTCAAAAAAATCTTTTTCCGCCGGTTAAGTTGTGGAGGGCTGATTTCTTGTCCTGTGATAAAAAACCTTCTGTTTCGACTGCCAAAGCTTTGAGGGGAGCATTTCCAAGCGGTTGGCACCATTTTTGAGTGAATTGCCAAAAGTCCCATTTTTGCTGAAATTGTGACCCCGGGGCTTAGGGATTTTTTCAAAAAACAAATTTCCGCCGTTTAAGTTGTGGAGGGCTGATTTCTTGTCGTGTGATAAAAAGCCTTCTTTTTCGACTGCCAAAGCTTTCAGGGGAGCATTTGCAAGCGATTGGCACCATTTTTGAGTGAATTGCCAAAAGTCAGATTTTTGCTGAAATTGTGACCCCGGGGCTTAGGGATTTTTTCAAAAAAATCTTTTTCCGCCGGTTAAGTTGCTGAGGGCTGATTTCTTCTCCTGTGATAAAAAACCTTCTGTTTCGACTGCCAAAGCTTTCAGGGGAGCATTTGCAAGCGGTTGGCACCATTTTTGAGTGAATTGCCAAAAGTCAGATTTTTGCTGAAATTGTGACCCCGGGGCTTAGGGATTTTTTCAAAAAAATCTTTTTCCGCTGGTTAAGTTGTGGAGGGCTGATTTCTTGTCCTGTGATAAAAAGCCCTCTGTTTCCATTGCCATAGCTTTCAGGGGAGCATTTGCAAGCGGGTGGCACCATTTTTGAGTGAATTGCCAAAAGTCAGATTTTTGCTGAAATTGTGACCCCGGGGCTTAGGGATTTTTTCAAAAAAATCTTTTTCCGCCGGTTAAGTTGCTGAGGGCTCATTTCTTCTCCTGTGATAAAAAACCTTCTGTTTCGACTGCCAAAGCTTTCAGGGGAGCATTTGCAAGCGGTTGGCACCATTTTTGAGTGAATTGCAAAAAGTCAGATTTTTGCTGAAATTGTGACCCCCGGGGCTTAGGGATTTTTTCAAAAAAATCTTTTTCCGCCGGTTAAGTTGTGGAGGGCTGATTTCTTGTCCTGTGATAAAAAGCCCTCTGTTTCCATCGCCATAGCTTTCAGGGGAGCATTTGCAAGCGGGTGGCACCATTTTTGAGTGAATTGCCAAAAGTCCCATTTTTGCTGAAATTGTGACCCCGGGGCTTAGGGATTTTTTCAAAAAAATCTTTTTCCGCCGGTTACGTTGCTGAGGGCTGATTTCTTCTCCTGTGATAAAAAACCTTCTGTTTCGACTGCCAAAGCTTTGAGGGGAGCATTTGCAAGCGGTTGGCACCATTTTTGAGTGAATTGCCAAAAGTCCCATTTTTGCTGAAATTGTGACCCCGGGGCTTAGGGATTTTTTCAAAAAACAAATTTCCGCCGTTTAAGTTGTGGAGGGCTGATTTCTTGTCATGTGATAAATAGCCTTCTTTTTCGACTGCCAAAGCTTTCAGGGGAGCATTTGCAAGCGATTGGCACCATTTTTGAGTGAATTGCCAAAAGTCAGATTTTTGCTGAAATTGTGACCCCGGGGCTTAGGGATTTTTTCAAAAAAATCTTTTTCCGCCGGTTAAGTTGCTGAGGGCTGATTTCTTCTCCTGTGATAAAAAACCTTCTGTTTCGACTGCCAAAGCTTTCAGGGGAGCATTTGCAAGCGGTTGGCACCATTTTTGAGTGAATTGCAAAAAGTCAGATTTTTGCTGAAATTGTGACCCCCGGGGCTTAGGGATTTTTTCAAAAAAATCTTTTTCCGCTGGTTAAGTTGTGGAGGGCTGATTTCTTGTCCTGTGATAAAAAGCCCTCTGTTTCCATTGCCATAGCTTTCAGGGGAGCATTTGCAAGCGGGTGGCACCATTTTTGAGTGAATTGCCAAAAGTCAGATTTTTGCTGAAATTGTGACCCCGGGGCTTAGGGATTTTTTCAAAAAAAGAAATTTCCGCCGGTTAAGTTGCTGAGGGCTGATTTCTTCTCCTGTGATAAAAAACCTTCTGTTTCGACTGCCAAAGCTTTCAGGGGAGCATTTGCAATCGGTTGGCACCATTTTTGAGTGAATTGCCAAAAGTCAGATTTTTGCTGAAATTGTGACCCCGGGGCTTAGGGATTTTTTCAAAAAAAACTTTTTCCGCCGGTTAAGTTGCTGAGGGCTGATTTCTTGTCCTGTGATAAAAAGCCTTCTGTTTTGACTGCCAAAGCTTTCAGGGGAGCATTTGCAAGCGGTTGGCACCATTTTTGAGTGAATTGCCAAAAGTCAGATTTTTGCTGAAATTGTGACCCCGGGGCTTAGGGATTTTTTCAAAAAAATCTTTTTCCGCCGGTTAAGTTGTGGAGGGCTGATTTCTTGTCCTGTGATAAAAAACCTTCTGTTTCGACTGCCAAAGCTTTGAGGGGAGCATTTCCAAGCGGTTGGCACCATTTTTGAGTGAATTGCCAAAAGTCCCATTTTTGCTGAAATTGTGACCCCGGGGCTTAGGGATTTTTTCAAAAAACAAATTTCCGCCGTTTAAGTTGTGGAGGGCTGATTTCTTGTCATGTGATAAAAAGCCTTCTTTTTCGACTGCCAAAGCTTTCAGGGGAGCATTTGCAAGCGATTGGCACCATTTTTGAGTGAATTGCCAAAAGTCAGATTTTTGCTGAAATTGTGACCCCGGGGCTTAGGGATTTTTTCAAAAAAATCTTTTTCCGCCGGTTAAGTTGCTGAGGGCTGATTTCTTCTCCTGTGATAAAAAACCTTCTGTTTCGACTGCCAAAGCTTTCAGGGGAGCATTTGCAAGCGGTTGGCACCATTTTTGAGTGAATTGCAAAAAGTCAGATTTTTGCTGAAATTGTGACCCCCGGGGCTTAGGGATTTTTTCAAAAAAATCTTTTTCCGCTGGTTAAGTTGTGGAGGGCTGATTTCTTGTCCTGTGATAAAAAGCCCTCTGTTTCCATTGCCATAGCTTTCAGGGGAGCATTTGCAAGCGGGTGGCACCATTTTTGAGTGAATTGCCAAAAGTCAGATTTTTGCTGAAATTGTGACCCCGGGGCTTAGGGATTTTTTCAAAAAAAGAAATTTCCGCCGGTTAAGTTGCTGAGGGCTGATTTCTTCTCCTGTGATAAAAAACCTTCTGTTTCGACTGCCAAAGCTTTCAGGGGAGCATTTGCAATCGGTTGGCACCATTTTTGAGTGAATTGCCAAAAGTCAGATTTTTGCTGAAATTGTGACCCCGGGGCTTAGGGATTTTTTCAAAAAAATCTTTTTCCGCCGGTTAAGTTGCTGAGGGCTGATTTCTTGTCCTGTGATAAAAAGCCTTCTGTTTTGACTGCCAAAGCTTTCAGGGGAGCATTTGCAAGCGGTTGGCACCATTTTTGAGTGAATTGCCAAAAGTCAGATTTTTGCTGAAATTGTGACCCCGGGGCTTAGGGATTTTTTCAAAAAAATCTTTTTCCGCCGGTTAAGTTGTGGAGGGCTGATTTCTTGTCCTGTGATAAAAAACCTTCTGTTTCGACTGCCAAAGCTTTGAGGGGAGCATTTCCAAGCGGTTGGCACCATTTTTGAGTGAATTGCCAAAAGTCCCATTTTTGCTGAAATTGTGACCCCGGGGCTTAGGGATTTTTTCAAAAAACAAATTTCCGCCGTTTAAGTTGTGGAGGGCTGATTTCTTGTCATGTGATAAAAAGCCTTCTTTTTCGACTGCCAAAGCTTTCAGGGGAGCATTTGCAAGTGATTGGCACCATTTTTGAGTGAATTGCAAAAAGTCAGATTTTTGCTGAAATTGTGACTCCGGGGCTTAGGGATTTTTTCAAAAAAATCTTTTTCCGCCGGTTAAGTTGCTGAGGGCTGATTTCTTCTCCTGTGATAAAAAACCTTCTGTTTCGACTGCCAAAGCTTTCAGGGGAGCATTTGCAAGCGGTTGGCACCATTTTTGAGTGAATTGCCAAAAGTCAGATTTTTGCTGAAATTGTGACCCCGGGGCTTAGGGATTTTTTCAAAAAAATCTTTTTCCGCCGGTTAAGTTGCTGAGGGCTGATTTCTTGTCCTGTGATAAAAAGCCTTCTGTTTTGACTACCAAAGCTTTCTGGGGAGCATTTGCAAGCGGTTGGCACCATTTTTGAGTGAATTGCCAAAAGTCAGATTTTTGCTGAAATTGTGACCCCGGGGCTTAGGGATTTTTTCAAAAAAATCTTTTTCCGCCGGTTAAGTTGCGAGGGATGATTTCTTCTCCTGTGATAAAAAACCTTCTGTTTCGACTGCCAAAGCTTTCAGGGGAGCATTTGCAAGCGGTTGGCACCATTTTTGAGTGAATTGCCAAAAGTCCCATTTTTGCTGAAATTGTGACCCCGGGGCTTAGGGATTTTTTCAAAAAACAAATTTCCGCCGTTTAAGTTGCGGAGGGCTGATTTCTTGTCATGTGATAAAAAGCCTTCTTTTTCGACTGCCAAAGCTTTCAGGGGAGCATTTGCAAGCGGTTGGCACCATTTTTGAGTGAATTGCCAAAAGTCAGATTTTTGCTGAAATTGTGACCCCGGGGCTTAGGGATTTTTTCAAAAAAATCTTTTTCCGCCGGTTAAGTTGCTGAGGGCTGATTTCTTCTCCTGTGATAAAAAACCTTCTGTTTCGACTGCCAAAGCTTTCAGGGGAGCATTTGCAAGCGAGTGGCACCATTTTTGAGTGAATTGCCAAAAGTCAGATTTTTGCTGAAATTGTGACTCCGGGGCTTAGGGATTTTTTCAAAAAACAAATTTCCGCCGTTTAAGTTGTGGAGGGCTGATTTCTTGTCGTGTGATAAAAAGCCTTCAGTTTCCATCGCCAAAGCTTTCAGGGGAGCATTTGCAAGCGTTTGGCACCATTTTTGATTGAATTGCCAAAAGTCAGATTTTTCCTGAAATTGTGACCCCGGGGCTTAGGGATTTTTTCAAAAAAATCTTTTTCCGCCGGTTAAGTTGCTGAGGGCTGATTTCTTCTCCTGTGATAAAAAACCTTCTGTTTCGACTGCCAAAGCTTTGAGGGGAGCATTTGCAAGCAGTTGGCACCATTTTTGAGTGAATTGCCAAAAGTCCCATTTTTGCTGAAATTGTGACCCCGGGGCTTAGGGATTTTTTCAAAAAACAAATTTCCGCCGTTTAAGTTGTGGAGGGCTGATTTCTTGTCATGTGATAAAAAGCCTTCTTTTTCGACTGCCAAAGCTTTCAGGGGAGCATTTGCAAGCGATTGGCACCATTTTTGAGTGAATTGCCAAAAGTCAGATTTTTGCTGAAATTGTGACCCCGGGGCTTAGGGATTTTCTCAAAAAAATCTTTTTCCGCCGGTTAAGTTGCTGAGGGCTGATTTCTTCTCCTGTGATAAAAAACCTTCTGTTTCGACTGCCAAAGCTTTCAGAGGAGCATTTGCAAGCGGTTGGCACCATTTTTGAGTGAATTGCAAAAAGTCAGATTTTTGCTGAAATTGTGACCCCGGGGCTTAGGGATTTTTTCAAAAAAATCTTTTTCCGCCGGTTAAGTTGTGGAGGGCTGATTTCTTGTCCTGTGATAAAAAGCCCTCTGTTTCCATCGCCATGGCTTTCAGGGGAGCATTTGCAAGCGGGTGGCACCATTTTTGAGTGAATTGCCAAAAGTCAGATTTTTGCTGAAATTGTGACCCCGGGGCTTAGGGATTTTTTTAAAAAAATCTTTTTCCGCCGGTTAAGTTGCTGAGGGCTGATTTCTTGTCCTGTGATAAAAAGCCTTCTGTTTTGACTGCCAAAGCTTTCAGGGGAGCATTCGCAAGCGGTTGGCACCATTTTTGAGTGAATTGCCAAAAGTCAGATTTTTGCTGAAATTGTGACCCCGGGGCTTAGGGATTTTTTCAAAAAAATCTTTTTCCGCCGGTTAAGTTGTCGAGGGCTGATTTCTTGTCCTGTGATAAAAAGCCCTCTGTTTCCATCGCCATAGCTTTCAGGGGAGCATTTGCAAGCGGGTGGCACCATTTTTGAGTGAATTGCCAAAAGTCAGATTTTTGCTGAAATTGTGACCCCGGGGCTTAGGGATTTTTTCAAAAAAATCTTTTTCCGCCGGTTAAGTTGCTGAGGGCTGATTTCTTGTCCTGTGATAAAAAGCCTTCTGTTTTGACTGCCAAAGCTTTCAGGGGAGCATTCGCAAGCGGTTGGCACCATTTTTGAGTGAATTGCCAAAAGTCAGATTTTTGCTGAAATTGTGACCCCGGGGCTTAGGGATTTTTTCAAAAAAATCTTTTTCCGCCGGTTAAGTTGTCGAGGGCTGATTTCTTCTCCTGTGATAAAAAACCTTCTGTTTCGACTGCCAAAGCTTTCAGGGGAGCATTCGCAAGCGGTTGGCACCATTTTTGAGTGAATTGCCAAAAGTCAGATTTTTGCTGAAATTGTGACCCCGGGGCTTAGGGATTTTTTCAAAAAGATCTTTTTCCGCCGGTTAAGTTGCTGAGGGCTGATTTCTTCTCCTGTGATAAAAAACCTTCTGTTTCGACTGCCAAAGCTTTCAGGGGAGCATTTGCAAGCGGTTGTCACCATTTTTGAGTGAATTGCCAAAAGTCAGATTTTTGCTGAAATTGTGACCCCGGGGCTTAGGGATTTTTTCAAAAAAATCTTTTTCCGCCGGTTAAGTTGTCGAGGGCTGATTTCTTGTCCTGTGATAAAAAGCCCTCTGTTTCCATTGCCATAGCTTTCAGGGGAGCATTTGCAAGCGGTTGGCACCATTTTTGAGTGAATTGCCAAAAGTCAGATTTTTGCTGAAATTTTTTCAAAAAAAACTTTTTCCGCCGGTTAAGTTGCTGAGGGCTGATTTCTTCTCCTGTGATAAAAAACCTTCTGTTTCGACTGCCAAAGCTTTCAGGGGAGCATTTGCAAGCGAGTGGCACCATTTTTGAGTGAATTGCCAAAAGTCAGATTTTTGCTGAAATTGTGACCCCGGGGCTTAGGGATTTTTTCAAAAATATCTTTTTCCGCCGGTTAAGTTGCTGAGGGCTGATTTCTTCTTCTGTGATAAAAAACCTTCTGTTTCGACTGCCAAAGCTTTCAGGGGAGCATTTGCAAGCGGTTGGCACCATTTTTGAGTGAATTGCCAAAAGTCAGATTTTTGCTGAAATTGTGACTCCGGGGCTTAGGGATTTTTTCAAAAAACAAATTTCCGCCGTTTAAGTTGTGGAGGGCTGATTTCTTGTCCTGTGATAAAAAGCCCTCTGTTTCCATCGCCATAGCTTTCAGGGCAGCATTTGCAAGCGGTTCGCACCATTTTTGAGTGAATTGCCAAAAGTTAGATTTTTGCTGAAATTGTGACCCCGGGGCTTAGGGATTTTTTCAAAAAAATCTTTTTCCGCCGTTTAAGTTGTGGAGGGCTGATTTCTTGTCCTGTGATAAAAAACCTTCTGTTTCGACTGCCAAAGCTTTCAGGGGAGCATTTGCAAGCGAGTGGCACCATTTTTGAGTGAATTGCCAAAAGTCAGATTTTTGCTGAAATTGTGACTCCGGGGCTTAGGGATTTTTTCAAAAAACAAATTTCCGCCGTTTAAGTTGTGGAGGGCTGATTTCTTGTCCTGTGATAAAAATCCCTCTGTTTCCATCGCCATAGCTTTCAGGGGAGCATTTGCAAGCGGTTGGCACCATTTTTGAGTGAATTGCCAAAAGTCAGATTTTTGCTGAAATTGTGACCCCGGGGCTTAGGGATTTTTTCAAAAATATCTTTTTCCGCCGGTTAAGTTGCTGAGGGCTGATTTCTTCTCCTGTGATAAAAAACCTTCTGTTTCGACTGCCAAAGCTTTGAGGGGAGCATTTGCAAGCGGTTGGCACCATTTTTGAGTGAATTGCCATAAGTCATATTTTTGCTGAAATTGTGACCCCGGGGCTTATGGATTTTTTCAAAAAAATCTTTTTCCGCCGTTTAAGTTGCTGAGGGCTGATTTCTTCTCCTGTGATAAAAAACCTTCTGTTTCGACTGCCAAAGCTTTCAGGGGAGCATTTGCAAGCGGTTGGCACCATTTTTGAGTGAATTGCAAAAAGTCAGATTTTTGCTGAAATTGTGACCCCCGGGGCTTAGGGATTTTTTCAAAAAAATCTTTTTCCGCCGGTTAAGTTGCTGAGGGCTGATTTCTTGTCCTGTGATAAAAAGCCTTCTGTTTTGACTGCCAAAGCTTTCAGGGGAGCATTCGCAAGCGGTTGGCACCATTTTTGAGTGAATTGCCAAAAGTCAGATTTTTGCTGAAATTGTGACCCCGGGGCTTAGGGATTTTTTCAAAAAAATCTTTTTCCACCGGTTAAGTTGTCGAGGGCTGATTTCTTGTCCTGTGATAAAAAGCCCTCTGTTTCCATCGCCATAGCTTTCAGGGGAGCATTTGCAAGCGGTTGGCACCATTTTTGAGTGAATTGCCAAAAGTCAGATTTTTGCTGAAATTGTGACCCCGGGGCTTAGGGATTTTTTCAAAAAACAAATTTCCGCCGTGTAAGTTGTGGAGGGCTGATTTCTTGTCCTGTGATAAAAAGCCTTCTGTTTCGACTGCCAAAGCTTTCAGGGGAGCATTTGCAAGCGATTGGCACCATTTTTGAGTGAATTGCCAAAAGTCAGATTTTTGCTGAAATTGTGACCCCGGGGCTTAGGGATTTTTTCAAAAAAATCTTTTTCCGCCGGTTAAGTTGCTGAGGGCTGATTTCTTGTCCTGTGATAAAAAGCCTTCTGTTTCGACTGCCAAAGCTTTCAGGGGAGCATTTGCAAGCGGTTGGCACCATTTTTGAGTGAATTGCAAAAAGTCAGATTTTTGCTGAAATTGTGACCCCCGGGGCTTAGGGATTTTTTCAAAAAAATCTTTTTCCACCGTTTAAGTTGTGGAGGGCTGATTTCTTGTCGTGTGATAAAAAGCCTTCGGTTTCCATCGCTAAAGCTTACAGGGGAGCATTTGCAAGCGTTTGGCACCATTTTTGATTGAATTGCCAAAAGTCAGATTTTTGCTGAAATTGTGACCCCGGGGCTTAGGGATTTTTTCAAAAATATCTTTTTCCGCCGGTTAAGTTGCTGAGGGCTGATTTCTTCTCCTGTGATAAAAAACCTTCTGTTTCGACTGCCAAAGCTTTCAGGGGAGCATTTGCAAGCGGTTGGCACCATTTTTGAGTGAATTGCCAAAAGTCAGATTTTTGCTGAAATTGTGACCCCGGGGCTTAGGGATTTTTTCAAAAAAATCTTTTTCCGCCGGTTAAGTTGTCGAGGGCTGATTTCTTGTCCTGTGATAAAAAGCCCTCTGTTTCCATCGCCATAGCTTTCAGGGGAGCATTTGTAAGCGGTTGGCACCATTTTTGAGTGAATTGCCAAAAGTCAGATTTTTGCTGAAATTGTGACCCCCGGGGCTTAGGGATTTTTTCAAAAAAATCTTTTTCCGCCGGTTAAGTTGCTGAGGGCTGATTTCTTGTCATGTGATAAAAAGCCTTCTGTTTCGACTGCCAAAGCTTTCAGGGGAGCATTTGCAAGCGGTTGGCACCATTTTTGAGTGAATTGCAAAAAGTCAGATTTTTGCTGAAATTGTGACCCCCGGGGCTTAGGGATTTTTTCAAAAAAATCTTTTTCCACCGGTTAAGTTGTGGAGGGCTGATTTCTTGTCGTGTGATAAAAAGCCTTCGGTTTCCATCGCCAAAGCTTACAGGGGAGCATTTGCAAGCGTTTGGCACCATTTTTGATTGAATTGCCAAAAGTCAGATTTTTGCTGAAATTGTGACCCCGGGGCTTAGGGATTTTTTCAAAAAACAAATTTCCGCCGTTTAAGTTGTGGAGGGCTGATTTCTTGTCCTGTGATAAAAATCCCTCTGTTTCCATCGCCATAGCTTTCAGGGGAGCATTTGCAAGCGGTTGGCACCATTTTTGAGTGAATTGCCAAAAGTCAGATTTTTGCTGAAATTGTGACCCCGGGGCTTAGGGATTTTTTCAAAAATATCTTTTTCCGCCGGTTAAGTTGCTGAGGGCTGATTTCTTCTCCTGTGATAAAAAACCTTCTGTTTCGACTGCCAAAGCTTTGAGGGGAGCATTTGCAAGCGGTTGGCACCATTTTTGAGTGAATTGCCATAAGTCATATTTTTGCTGAAATTGTGACCCCGGGGCTTATGGATTTTTTCAAAAAAATCTTTTTCCGCCGGTTAAGTTGCTGAGGGCTGATTTCTTCTCCTGTGATAAAAAACCTTCTGTTTCGACTGCCAAAGCTTTCAGGGGAGCATTTGCAAGCGGTTGGCACCATTTTTGAGTGAATTGCAAAAAGTCAGATTTTTGCTGAAATTGTGACCCCCGGGGCTTAGGGATTTTTTCAAAAAAATCTTTTTCCGCCGGTTAAGTTGCTGAGGGCTGATTTCTTGTCCTGTGATAAAAAGCCTTCTGTTTTGACTGCCAAAGCTTTCAGGGGAGCATTCGCAAGCGGTTGGCACCATTTTTGAGTGAATTGCCAAAAGTCAGATTTTTGCTGAAATTGTGACCCCGGGGCTTAGGGATTTTTTCAAAAAAATCTTTTTCCACCGGTTAAGTTGTCGAGGGCTGATTTCTTGTCCTGTGATAAAAAGCCCTCTATTTCCATCGCCATAGCTTTCAGGGGAGCATTTGCAAGCGGTTGGCACCATTTTTGAGTGAATTGCCAAAAGTCAGATTTTTGCTGAAATTGTGACCCCGGGGCTTAGGGATTTTTTCAAAAAACAAATTTCCGCCGTGTAAGTTGTGGAGGGCTGATTTCTTGTCCTGTGATAAAAAGCCTTCTGTTTCGACTGCCAAAGCTTTCAGGGGAGCATTTGCAAGCGATTGGCACCATTTTTGAGTGAATTGCCAAAAGTCAGATTTTTGCTGAAATTGTGACCCCGGGGCTTAGGGATTTTTTCAAAAAAATCTTTTTCCGCCGGTTAAGTTGCTGAGGGCTGATTTCTTGTCCTGTGATAAAAAGCCTTCTGTTTCGACTGCCAAAGCTTTCAGGGGAGCATTTGCAAGCGGTTGGCACCATTTTTGAGTGAATTGCAAAAAGTCAGATTTTTGCTGAAATTGTGACCCCCGGGGCTTAGGGATTTTTTCAAAAAAATCTTTTTCCACCGTTTAAGTTGTGGAGGGCTGATTTCTTGTCGTGTGATAAAAAGCCTTCGGTTTCCATCGCTAAAGCTTACAGGGGAGCATTTGCAAGCGTTTGGCACCATTTTTGATTGAATTGCCAAAAGTCAGATTTTTGCTGAAATTGTGACCCCGGGGCTTAGGGATTTTTTCAAAAATATCTTTTTCCGCCGGTTAAGTTGCTGAGGGCTGATTTCTTCTCCTGTGATAAAAAACCTTCTGTTTCGACTGCCAAAGCTTTCAGGGGAGCATTTGCAAGCGGTTGGCACCATTTTTGAGTGAATTGCCAAAAGTCAGATTTTTGCTGAAATTGTGACCCCGGGGCTTAGGGATTTTTTCAAAAAAATCTTTTTCCGCCGGTTAAGTTGCTGAGGGCTGATTTCTTCTCCTGTGATAAAAAACCTTCTGTTTCGACTGCCAAAGCTTTCAGGGGAGCATTTGCAAGCGGTTGGCACCATTTTTGAGTGAATTGCCAAAAGTCAGATTTTTGCTGAAATTGTGACCCCGGGGCTTAGGGATTTTTTCAAAAAAATCTTTTTCCGCTGGTTAAGTTGTGGAGGGCTGATTTCTTGTCCTGTGATAAAAAGCCCTCTGTTTCCATTGCCATAGCTTTCAGGGGAGCATTTGCAAGCGGGTGGCACCATTTTTGAGTGAATTGCCAAAAGTCAGATTTTTGCTGAAATTGTGACCCCGGGGCTTAGGGATTTTTTCAAAAAAATCTTTTTCCGCCGGTTAAGTTGCTGAGGGCTCATTTCTTCTCCTGTGATAAAAAACCTTCTGTTTCGACTGCCAAAGCTTTCAGGGGAGCATTTGCAAGCGGTTGGCACCATTTTTGAGTGAATTGCAAAAAGTCAGATTTTTGCTGAAATTGTGACCCCCGGGGCTTAGGGATTTTTTCAAAAAAATCTTTTTCCGCCGGTTAAGTTGTGGAGGGCTGATTTCTTGTCCTGTGATAAAAAGCCCTCTGTTTCCATCGCCATAGCTTTCAGGGGAGCATTTGCAAGCGGGTGGCACCATTTTTGAGTGAATTGCCAAAAGTCCCATTTTTGCTGAAATTGTGACCCCGGGGCTTAGGGATTTTTTCAAAAAAATCTTTTTCCGCCGGTTACGTTGCTGAGGGCTGATTTCTTCTCCTGTGATAAAAAACCTTCTGTTTCGACTGCCAAAGCTTTGAGGGGAGCATTTGCAAGCGGTTGGCACCATTTTTGAGTGAATTGCCAAAAGTCCCATTTTTGCTGAAATTGTGACCCCGGGGCTTAGGGATTTTTTCAAAAAACAAATTTCCGCCGTTTAAGTTGTGGAGGGCTGATTTCTTGTCATGTGATAAATAGCCTTCTTTTTCGACTGCCAAAGCTTTCAGGGGAGCATTTGCAAGCGATTGGCACCATTTTTGAGTGAATTGCCAAAAGTCAGATTTTTGCTGAAATTGTGACCCCGGGGCTTAGGGATTTTTTCAAAAAAATCTTTTTCCGCCGGTTAAGTTGCTGAGGGCTGATTTCTTCTCCTGTGATAAAAAACCTTCTGTTTCGACTGCCAAAGCTTTCAGGGGAGCATTTGCAAGCGGTTGGCACCATTTTTGAGTGAATTGCAAAAAGTCAGATTTTTGCTGAAATTGTGACCCCCGGGGCTTAGGGATTTTTTCAAAAAAATCTTTTTCCGCTGGTTAAGTTGTGGAGGGCTGATTTCTTGTCCTGTGATAAAAAGCCCTCTGTTTCCATTGCCATAGCTTTCAGGGGAGCATTTGCAAGCGGGTGGCACCATTTTTGAGTGAATTGCCAAAAGTCAGATTTTTGCTGAAATTGTGACCCCGGGGCTTAGGGATTTTTTCAAAAAAAGAAATTTCCGCCGGTTAAGTTGCTGAGGGCTGATTTCTTCTCCTGTGATAAAAAACCTTCTGTTTCGACTGCCAAAGCTTTCAGGGGAGCATTTGCAATCGGTTGGCACCATTTTTGAGTGAATTGCCAAAAGTCAGATTTTTGCTGAAATTGTGACCCCGGGGCTTAGGGATTTTTTCAAAAAAAACTTTTTCCGCCGGTTAAGTTGCTGAGGGCTGATTTCTTGTCCTGTGATAAAAAGCCTTCTGTTTTGACTGCCAAAGCTTTCAGGGGAGCATTTGCAAGCGGTTGGCACCATTTTTGAGTGAATTGCCAAAAGTCAGATTTTTGCTGAAATTGTGACCCCGGGGCTTAGGGATTTTTTCAAAAAAATCTTTTTCCGCCGGTTAAGTTGTGGAGGGCTGATTTCTTGTCCTGTGATAAAAAACCTTCTGTTTCGACTGCCAAAGCTTTGAGGGGAGCATTTCCAAGCGGTTGGCACCATTTTTGAGTGAATTGCCAAAAGTCCCATTTTTGCTGAAATTGTGACCCCGGGGCTTAGGGATTTTTTCAAAAAACAAATTTCCGCCGTTTAAGTTGTGGAGGGCTGATTTCTTGTCATGTGATAAAAAGCCTTCTTTTTCGACTGCCAAAGCTTTCAGGGGAGCATTTGCAAGCGATTGGCACCATTTTTGAGTGAATTGCCAAAAGTCAGATTTTTGCTGAAATTGTGACCCCGGGGCTTAGGGATTTTTTCAAAAAAATCTTTTTCCGCCGGTTAAGTTGCTGAGGGCTGATTTCTTCTCCTGTGATAAAAAACCTTCTGTTTCGACTGCCAAAGCTTTCAGGGGAGCATTTGCAAGCGGTTGGCACCATTTTTGAGTGAATTGCAAAAAGTCAGATTTTTGCTGAAATTGTGACCCCCGGGGCTTAGGGATTTTTTCAAAAAAATCTTTTTCCGCTGGTTAAGTTGTGGAGGGCTGATTTCTTGTCCTGTGATAAAAAGCCCTCTGTTTCCATTGCCATAGCTTTCAGGGGAGCATTTGCAAGCGGGTGGCACCATTTTTGAGTGAATTGCCAAAAGTCAGATTTTTGCTGAAATTGTGACCCCGGGGCTTAGGGATTTTTTCAAAAAAAGAAATTTCCGCCGGTTAAGTTGCTGAGGGCTGATTTCTTCTCCTGTGATAAAAAACCTTCTGTTTCGACTGCCAAAGCTTTCAGGGGAGCATTTGCAATCGGTTGGCACCATTTTTGAGTGAATTGCCAAAAGTCAGATTTTTGCTGAAATTGTGACCCCGGGGCTTAGGGATTTTTTCAAAAAAATCTTTTTCCGCCGGTTAAGTTGCTGAGGGCTGATTTCTTGTCCTGTGATAAAAAGCCTTCTGTTTTGACTGCCAAAGCTTTCAGGGGAGCATTTGCAAGCGGTTGGCACCATTTTTGAGTGAATTGCCAAAAGTCAGATTTTTGCTGAAATTGTGACCCCGGGGCTTAGGGATTTTTTCAAAAAAATCTTTTTCCGCCGGTTAAGTTGTGGAGGGCTGATTTCTTGTCCTGTGATAAAAAACCTTCTGTTTCGACTGCCAAAGCTTTGAGGGGAGCATTTCCAAGCGGTTGGCACCATTTTTGAGTGAATTGCCAAAAGTCCCATTTTTGCTGAAATTGTGACCCCGGGGCTTAGGGATTTTTTCAAAAAACAAATTTCCGCCGTTTAAGTTGTGGAGGGCTGATTTCTTGTCATGTGATAAAAAGCCTTCTTTTTCGACTGCCAAAGCTTTCAGGGGAGCATTTGCAAGTGATTGGCACCATTTTTGAGTGAATTGCAAAAAGTCAGATTTTTGCTGAAATTGTGACTCCGGGGCTTAGGGATTTTTTCAAAAAAATCTTTTTCCGCCGGTTAAGTTGCTGAGGGCTGATTTCTTCTCCTGTGATAAAAAACCTTCTGTTTCGACTGCCAAAGCTTTCAGGGGAGCATTTGCAAGCGGTTGGCACCATTTTTGAGTGAATTGCCAAAAGTCAGATTTTTGCTGAAATTGTGACCCCGGGGCTTAGGGATTTTTTCAAAAAAATCTTTTTCCGCCGGTTAAGTTGCTGAGGGCTGATTTCTTGTCCTGTGATAAAAAGCCTTCTGTTTTGACTACCAAAGCTTTCTGGGGAGCATTTGCAAGCGGTTGGCACCATTTTTGAGTGAATTGCCAAAAGTCAGATTTTTGCTGAAATTGTGACCCCGGGGCTTAGGGATTTTTTCAAAAAAATCTTTTTCCGCCGGTTAAGTTGCGAGGGATGATTTCTTCTCCTGTGATAAAAAACCTTCTGTTTCGACTGCCAAAGCTTTCAGGGGAGCATTTGCAAGCGGTTGGCACCATTTTTGAGTGAATTGCCAAAAGTCCCATTTTTGCTGAAATTGTGACCCCGGGGCTTAGGGATTTTTTCAAAAAACAAATTTCCGCCGTTTAAGTTGCGGAGGGCTGATTTCTTGTCATGTGATAAAAAGCCTTCTTTTTCGACTGCCAAAGCTTTCAGGGGAGCATTTGCAAGCGGTTGGCACCATTTTTGAGTGAATTGCCAAAAGTCAGATTTTTGCTGAAATTGTGACCCCGGGGCTTAGGGATTTTTTCAAAAAAATCTTTTTCCGCCGGTTAAGTTGCTGAGGGCTGATTTCTTCTCCTGTGATAAAAAACCTTCTGTTTCGACTGCCAAAGCTTTCAGGGGAGCATTTGCAAGCGAGTGGCACCATTTTTGAGTGAATTGCCAAAAGTCAGATTTTTGCTGAAATTGTGACTCCGGGGCTTAGGGATTTTTTCAAAAAACAAATTTCCGCCGTTTAAGTTGTGGAGGGCTGATTTCTTGTCGTGTGATAAAAAGCCTTCAGTTTCCATCGCCAAAGCTTTCAGGGGAGCATTTGCAAGCGTTTGGCACCATTTTTGATTGAATTGCCAAAAGTCAGATTTTTCCTGAAATTGTGACCCCGGGGCTTAGGGATTTTTTCAAAAAAATCTTTTTCCGCCGGTTAAGTTGCTGAGGGCTGATTTCTTCTCCTGTGATAAAAAACCTTCTGTTTCGACTGCCAAAGCTTTGAGGGGAGCATTTGCAAGCAGTTGGCACCATTTTTGAGTGAATTGCCAAAAGTCCCATTTTTGCTGAAATTGTGACCCCGGGGCTTAGGGATTTTTTCAAAAAACAAATTTCCGCCGTTTAAGTTGTGGAGGGCTGATTTCTTGTCATGTGATAAAAAGCCTTCTTTTTCGACTGCCAAAGCTTTCAGGGGAGCATTTGCAAGCGATTGGCACCATTTTTGAGTGAATTGCCAAAAGTCAGATTTTTGCTGAAATTGTGACCCCGGGGCTTAGGGATTTTCTCAAAAAAATCTTTTTCCGCCGGTTAAGTTGCTGAGGGCTGATTTCTTCTCCTGTGATAAAAAACCTTCTGTTTCGACTGCCAAAGCTTTCAGAGGAGCATTTGCAAGCGGTTGGCACCATTTTTGAGTGAATTGCAAAAAGTCAGATTTTTGCTGAAATTGTGACCCCGGGGCTTAGGGATTTTTTCAAAAAAATCTTTTTCCGCCGGTTAAGTTGTGGAGGGCTGATTTCTTGTCCTGTGATAAAAAGCCCTCTGTTTCCATCGCCATGGCTTTCAGGGGAGCATTTGCAAGCGGGTGGCACCATTTTTGAGTGAATTGCCAAAAGTCAGATTTTTGCTGAAATTGTGACCCCGGGGCTTAGGGATTTTTTTTAAAAAATCTTTTTCCGCCGGTTAAGTTGCTGAGGGCTGATTTCTTGTCCTGTGATAAAAAGCCTTCTGTTTTGACTGCCAAAGCTTTCAGGGGAGCATTCGCAAGCGGTTGGCACCATTTTTGAGTGAATTGCCAAAAGTCAGATTTTTGCTGAAATTGTGACCCCGGGGCTTAGGGATTTTTTCAAAAAAATCTTTTTCCGCCGGTTAAGTTGTCGAGGGCTGATTTCTTGTCCTGTGATAAAAAGCCCTCTGTTTCCATCGCCATAGCTTTCAGGGGAGCATTTGCAAGCGGGTGGCACCATTTTTGAGTGAATTGCCAAAAGTCAGATTTTTGCTGAAATTGTGACCCCGGGGCTTAGGGATTTTTTCAAAAAAATCTTTTTCCGCCGGTTAAGTTGCTGAGGGCTGATTTCTTGTCCTGTGATAAAAAGCCTTCTGTTTTGACTGCCAAAGCTTTCAGGGGAGCATTCGCAAGCGGTTGGCACCATTTTTGAGTGAATTGCCAAAAGTCAGATTTTTGCTGAAATTGTGACCCCGGGGCTTAGGGATTTTTTCAAAAAAATCTTTTTCCGCCGGTTAAGTTGTCGAGGGCTGATTTCTTCTCCTGTGATAAAAAACCTTCTGTTTCGACTGCCAAAGCTTTCAGGGGAGCATTCGCAAGCGGTTGGCACCATTTTTGAGTGAATTGCCAAAAGTCAGATTTTTGCTGAAATTGTGACCCCGGGGCTTAGGGATTTTTTCAAAAAGATCTTTTTCCGCCGGTTAAGTTGCTGAGGGCTGATTTCTTCTCCTGTGATAAAAAACCTTCTGTTTCGACTGCCAAAGCTTTCAGGGGAGCATTTGCAAGCGGTTGTCACCATTTTTGAGTGAATTGCCAAAAGTCAGATTTTTGCTGAAATTGTGACCCCGGGGCTTAGGGATTTTTTCAAAAAAATCTTTTTCCGCCGGTTAAGTTGTCGAGGGCTGATTTCTTGTCCTGTGATAAAAAGCCCTCTGTTTCCATTGCCATAGCTTTCAGGGGAGCATTTGCAAGCGGTTGGCACCATTTTTGAGTGAATTGCCAAAAGTCAGATTTTTGCTGAAATTTTTTCAAAAAAAACTTTTTCCGCCGGTTAAGTTGCTGAGGGCTGATTTCTTCTCCTGTGATAAAAAACCTTCTGTTTCGACTGCCAAAGCTTTCAGGGGAGCATTTGCAAGCGAGTGGCACCATTTTTGAGTGAATTGCCAAAAGTCAGATTTTTGCTGAAATTGTGACCCCGGGGCTTAGGGATTTTTTCAAAAATATCTTTTTCCGCCGGTTAAGTTGCTGAGGGCTGATTTCTTCTTCTGTGATAAAAAACCTTCTGTTTCGACTGCCAAAGCTTTCAGGGGAGCATTTGCAAGCGGTTGGCACCATTTTTGAGTGAATTGCCAAAAGTCAGATTTTTGCTGAAATTGTGACTCCGGGGCTTAGGGATTTTTTCAAAAAACAAATTTCCGCCGTTTAAGTTGTGGAGGGCTGATTTCTTGTCCTGTGATAAAAAGCCCTCTGTTTCCATCGCCATAGCTTTCAGGGCAGCATTTGCAAGCGGTTCGCACCATTTTTGAGTGAATTGCCAAAAGTTAGATTTTTGCTGAAATTGTGACCCCGGGGCTTAGGGATTTTTTCAAAAAAATCTTTTTCCGCCGTTTAAGTTGTGGAGGGCTGATTTCTTGTCCTGTGATAAAAAACCTTCTGTTTCGACTGCCAAAGCTTTCAGGGGAGCATTTGCAAGCGAGTGGCACCATTTTTGAGTGAATTGCCAAAAGTCAGATTTTTGCTGAAATTGTGACTCCGGGGCTTAGGGATTTTTTCAAAAAACAAATTTCCGCCGTTTAAGTTGTGGAGGGCTGATTTCTTGTCCTGTGATAAAAATCCCTCTGTTTCCATCGCCATAGCTTTCAGGGGAGCATTTGCAAGCGGTTGGCACCATTTTTGAGTGAATTGCCAAAAGTCAGATTTTTGCTGAAATTGTGACCCCGGGGCTTAGGGATTTTTTCAAAAATATCTTTTTCCGCCGGTTAAGTTGCTGAGGGCTGATTTCTTCTCCTGTGATAAAAAACCTTCTGTTTCGACTGCCAAAGCTTTGAGGGGAGCATTTGCAAGCGGTTGGCACCATTTTTGAGTGAATTGCCATAAGTCATATTTTTGCTGAAATTGTGACCCCGGGGCTTATGGATTTTTTCAAAAAAATCTTTTTCCGCCGTTTAAGTTGCTGAGGGCTGATTTCTTCTCCTGTGATAAAAAACCTTCTGTTTCGACTGCCAAAGCTTTCAGGGGAGCATTTGCAAGCGGTTGGCACCATTTTTGAGTGAATTGCAAAAAGTCAGATTTTTGCTGAAATTGTGACCCCCGGGGCTTAGGGATTTTTTCAAAAAAATCTTTTTCCGCCGGTTAAGTTGCTGAGGGCTGATTTCTTGTCCTGTGATAAAAAGCCTTCTGTTTTGACTGCCAAAGCTTTCAGGGGAGCATTCGCAAGCGGTTGGCACCATTTTTGAGTGAATTGCCAAAAGTCAGATTTTTGCTGAAATTGTGACCCCGGGGCTTAGGGATTTTTTCAAAAAAATCTTTTTCCACCGGTTAAGTTGTCGAGGGCTGATTTCTTGTCCTGTGATAAAAAGCCCTCTGTTTCCATCGCCATAGCTTTCAGGGGAGCATTTGCAAGCGGTTGGCACCATTTTTGAGTGAATTGCCAAAAGTCAGATTTTTGCTGAAATTGTGACCCCGGGGCTTAGGGATTTTTTCAAAAAACAAATTTCCGCCGTGTAAGTTGTGGAGGGCTGATTTCTTGTCCTGTGATAAAAAGCCTTCTGTTTCGACTGCCAAAGCTTTCAGGGGAGCATTTGCAAGCGATTGGCACCATTTTTGAGTGAATTGCCAAAAGTCAGATTTTTGCTGAAATTGTGACCCCGGGGCTTAGGGATTTTTTCAAAAAAATCTTTTTCCGCCGGTTAAGTTGCTGAGGGCTGATTTCTTGTCCTGTGATAAAAAGCCTTCTGTTTCGACTGCCAAAGCTTTCAGGGGAGCATTTGCAAGCGGTTGGCACCATTTTTGAGTGAATTGCAAAAAGTCAGATTTTTGCTGAAATTGTGACCCCCGGGGCTTAGGGATTTTTTCAAAAAAATCTTTTTCCACCGTTTAAGTTGTGGAGGGCTGATTTCTTGTCGTGTGATAAAAAGCCTTCGGTTTCCATCGCTAAAGCTTACAGGGGAGCATTTGCAAGCGTTTGGCACCATTTTTGATTGAATTGCCAAAAGTCAGATTTTTGCTGAAATTGTGACCCCGGGGCTTAGGGATTTTTTCAAAAATATCTTTTTCCGCCGGTTAAGTTGCTGAGGGCTGATTTCTTCTCCTGTGATAAAAAACCTTCTGTTTCGACTGCCAAAGCTTTCAGGGGAGCATTTGCAAGCGGTTGGCACCATTTTTGAGTGAATTGCCAAAAGTCAGATTTTTGCTGAAATTGTGACCCCGGGGCTTAGGGATTTTTTCAAAAAAATCTTTTTCCGCCGGTTAAGTTGTCGAGGGCTGATTTCTTGTCCTGTGATAAAAAGCCCTCTGTTTCCATCGCCATAGCTTTCAGGGGAGCATTTGTAAGCGGTTGGCACCATTTTTGAGTGAATTGCCAAAAGTCAGATTTTTGCTGAAATTGTGACCCCCGGGGCTTAGGGATTTTTTCAAAAAAATCTTTTTCCGCCGGTTAAGTTGCTGAGGGCTGATTTCTTGTCATGTGATAAAAAGCCTTCTGTTTCGACTGCCAAAGCTTTCAGGGGAGCATTTGCAAGCGGTTGGCACCATTTTTGAGTGAATTGCAAAAAGTCAGATTTTTGCTGAAATTGTGACCCCCGGGGCTTAGGGATTTTTTCAAAAAAATCTTTTTCCACCGGTTAAGTTGTGGAGGGCTGATTTCTTGTCGTGTGATAAAAAGCCTTCGGTTTCCATCGCCAAAGCTTACAGGGGAGCATTTGCAAGCGTTTGGCACCATTTTTGATTGAATTGCCAAAAGTCAGATTTTTGCTGAAATTGTGACCCCGGGGCTTAGGGATTTTTTCAAAAAACAAATTTCCGCCGTTTAAGTTGTGGAGGGCTGATTTCTTGTCCTGTGATAAAAATCCCTCTGTTTCCATCGCCATAGCTTTCAGGGGAGCATTTGCAAGCGGTTGGCACCATTTTTGAGTGAATTGCCAAAAGTCAGATTTTTGCTGAAATTGTGACCCCGGGGCTTAGGGATTTTTTCAAAAATATCTTTTTCCGCCGGTTAAGTTGCTGAGGGCTGATTTCTTCTCCTGTGATAAAAAACCTTCTGTTTCGACTGCCAAAGCTTTGAGGGGAGCATTTGCAAGCGGTTGGCACCATTTTTGAGTGAATTGCCATAAGTCATATTTTTGCTGAAATTGTGACCCCGGGGCTTATGGATTTTTTCAAAAAAATCTTTTTCCGCCGGTTAAGTTGCTGAGGGCTGATTTCTTCTCCTGTGATAAAAAACCTTCTGTTTCGACTGCCAAAGCTTTCAGGGGAGCATTTGCAAGCGGTTGGCACCATTTTTGAGTGAATTGCAAAAAGTCAGATTTTTGCTGAAATTGTGACCCCCGGGGCTTAGGGATTTTTTCAAAAAAATCTTTTTCCGCCGGTTAAGTTGCTGAGGGCTGATTTCTTGTCCTGTGATAAAAAGCCTTCTGTTTTGACTGCCAAAGCTTTCAGGGGAGCATTCGCAAGCGGTTGGCACCATTTTTGAGTGAATTGCCAAAAGTCAGATTTTTGCTGAAATTGTGACCCCGGGGCTTAGGGATTTTTTCAAAAAAATCTTTTTCCACCGGTTAAGTTGTCGAGGGCTGATTTCTTGTCCTGTGATAAAAAGCCCTCTATTTCCATCGCCATAGCTTTCAGGGGAGCATTTGCAAGCGGTTGGCACCATTTTTGAGTGAATTGCCAAAAGTCAGATTTTTGCTGAAATTGTGACCCCGGGGCTTAGGGATTTTTTCAAAAAACAAATTTCCGCCGTGTAAGTTGTGGAGGGCTGATTTCTTGTCCTGTGATAAAAAGCCTTCTGTTTCGACTGCCAAAGCTTTCAGGGGAGCATTTGCAAGCGATTGGCACCATTTTTGAGTGAATTGCCAAAAGTCAGATTTTTGCTGAAATTGTGACCCCGGGGCTTAGGGATTTTTTCAAAAAAATCTTTTTCCGCCGGTTAAGTTGCTGAGGGCTGATTTCTTGTCCTGTGATAAAAAGCCTTCTGTTTCGACTGCCAAAGCTTTCAGGGGAGCATTTGCAAGCGGTTGGCACCATTTTTGAGTGAATTGCAAAAAGTCAGATTTTTGCTGAAATTGTGACCCCCGGGGCTTAGGGATTTTTTCAAAAAAATCTTTTTCCACCGTTTAAGTTGTGGAGGGCTGATTTCTTGTCGTGTGATAAAAAGCCTTCGGTTTCCATCGCTAAAGCTTACAGGGGAGCATTTGCAAGCGTTTGGCACCATTTTTGATTGAATTGCCAAAAGTCAGATTTTTGCTGAAATTGTGACCCCGGGGCTTAGGGATTTTTTCAAAAATATCTTTTTCCGCCGGTTAAGTTGCTGAGGGCTGATTTCTTCTCCTGTGATAAAAAACCTTCTGTTTCGACTGCCAAAGCTTTCAGGGGAGCATTTGCAAGCGGTTGGCACCATTTTTGAGTGAATTGCCAAAAGTCAGATTTTTGCTGAAATTGTGACCCCGGGGCTTAGGGATTTTTTCAAAAAAATCTTTTTCCGCCGGTTAAGTTGTCGAGGGCTGATTTCTTGTCCTGTGATAAAAAGCCCTCTGTTTCCATCGCCATAGCTTTCAGGGGAGCATTTGTAAGCGGTTGGCACCATTTTTGAGTGAATTGCCAAAAGTCAGATTTTTGCTGAAATTGTGACCCCCGGGGCTTAGGGATTTTTTCAAAAAAATCTTTTTCCGCCGGTTAAGTTGCTGAGGGCTGATTTCTTGTCATGTGATAAAAAGCCTTCTGTTTCGACTGCCAAAGCTTTCAGGGGAGCATTTGCAAGCGGTTGGCACCATTTTTGAGTGAATTGCAAAAAGTCAGATTTTTGCTGAAATTGTGACCCCCGGGGCTTAGGGATTTTTTCAAAAAAATCTTTTTCCACCGGTTAAGTTGTGGAGGGCTGATTTCTTGTCGTGTGATAAAAAGCCTTCGGTTTCCATCGCCAAAGCTTACAGGGGAGCATTTGCAAGCGTTTGGCACCATTTTTGATTGAATTGCCAAAAGTCAGATTTTTGCTGAAATTGTGACCCCGGGGCTTAGGGATTTTTTCAAAAAAATCTTTTTCCGCCGGTTAAGTTGCTGAGGGCTGATTTCTTGTCCTGTGATAAAAAGCCTTCTGTTTCGACTGCCAAAGCTTTCAGGGGAGCATTTGCAAGCGTTTGGCACCATTTTTGATTGAATTGCCAAAAGTCAGATTTTTGCTGAAATTGTGACCCCGGGGCTTAGGGATTTTTTCAAAAATATCTTTTTCCGCCGGTTAAGTTGCTGAGGGCTGATTTCTTCTCCTGTGATAAAAAACCTTCTGTTTCGACTGCCAAAGCTTTCAGGGGAGCATTTGCAAGCGGTTGGCACCATTTTTGAGTGAATTGCCAAAAGTCAGATTTTTGCTGAAATTGTGACCCCGGGGCTTAGGGATTTTTTCAAAAAAATCTTTTTCCGCCGGTTAAGTTGTCGAGGGCTGATTTCTTGTCCTGTGATAAAAAGCCCTCTGTTTCCATCGCCATAGCTTTCAGGGGAGCATTTGTAAGCGGTTGGCACCATTTTTGAGTGAATTGCCAAAAGTCAGATTTTTGCTGAAATTGTGACCCCGGGGCTTAGGGATTTTTTCAAAAAAATCTTTTTCCGCCGGTTAAGTTGCTGAGGGCTGATTTCTTGTCCTGTGATAAAAAGCCTTCTGTTTTGACTGCCAAAGCTTTCAGGGGAGCATTCGCAAGTGGTTGGCACCATTTTTGAGTGAATTGCCAAAAGTCAGATTTTTGCTGAAATTGTGACCCCGGGGCTTAGGGATTTTTTCAAAAAAATCTTTTTCCACCGGTTAAGTTGTCGAGGGCTGATTTCTTGTCCTGTGATAAAAAGCCCTCTGTTTCCATCGCCATAGCTTTCAGGGGAGCATTTGCAAGCGGTTGGCACCATTTTTGAGTGAATTGCCAAAAGTCAGATTTTTGCTGAAATTGTGACCCCGGGGCTTAGGGATTTTTTCAAAAAAATCTTTTTCCGCCGGTTAAGTTGCTGAGGGCTGATTTCTTGCCCTGTGATAAAAAGCCTTCTGTTTCGACTGCCAAAGCTTTCAGGGGAGCATTTGCAAGCGGTTGGCACCATTTTTGAGTGAATTGCAAAAAGTCAGATTTTTTCTGAAATTGTGACCCCGGGGCTTAGGGATTTTTTCAAAAAACAAATTTCCGCCGTGTAAGTTGTGGAGGGCTGATTTCTTGTCCTGTGATAAAAAGCCTTCTGTTTCGACTGCCAAAGCTTTCAGGGGAGCATTTGCAAGCGATTGGCACCATTTTTGATTGAATTGCCAAAAGTCAGATTTTTGCTGAAATTGTGACCCCGGGGCTTAGGGATTTTTTCAAAAATATCTTTTTCCGCCGGTTAAGTTGCTGAGGGCTGATTTCTTCTCCTGTGATAAAAAACCTTCTGTTTCGACTGCCAAAGCTTTCAGGGGAGCATTTGCAAGCGGTTGGCACCATTTTTGAGTGAATTGCCAAAAGTCAGATTTTTGCTGAAATTGTGACCCCGGGGCTTAGGGATTTTTTCAAAAAAATCTTTTTCCGCCGGTTAAGTTGTCGAGGGCTGATTTCTTGTCCTGTGATAAAAAGCCCTCTGTTTCCATCGCCATAGCTTTCAGGGGAGCATTTGTAAGCGGTTGGCACCATTTTTGAGTGAATTGCCAAAACTCAGATTTTTGCTGAAATTGTGACCCCGGGGCTTAGGGATTTTTTCAAAAAAATCTTTTTCCGCCGGTTAAGTTGCTGAGGGCTGATTTCTTGTCCTGTGATAAAAAGCCTTCTGTTTTGACTGCCAAAGCTTTCAGGGGAGCATTCGCAAGTGGTTGGCACCATTTTTGAGTGAATTGCCAAAAGTCAGATTTTTGCTGAAATTGTGACCCCGGGGCTTAGGGATTTTTTCAAAAAAATCTTTTTCCACCGGTTAAGTTGTCGAGGGCTGATTTCTTGTCCTGTGATAAAAAGCCCTCTGTTTCCATCGCCATAGCTTTCAGGGGAGCATTTGCAAGCGGTTGGCACCATTTTTGAGTGAATTGCCAAAAGTCAGATTTTTGATGAAATTGTGACCCCGGGGCTTAGGGATTTTTTCAAAAAAATCTTTTTCCGCCGGTTAAGTTGCTGAGGGCTGATTTCTTGCCCTGTGATAAAAAGCCTTCTGTTTCGACTGCCAAAGCTTTCAGGGGAGCATTTGCAAGCGGTTGGCACCATTTTTGAGTGAATTGCAAAAAGTCAGATTTTTTCTGAAATTGTGACCCCGGGGCTTAGGGATTTTTTCAAAAAACAAATTTCCGCCGTGTAAGTTGTGGAGGGCTGATTTCTTGTCCTGTGATAAAAAGCCTTCTGTTTCGACTGCCAAAGCTTTCAGGGGAGCATTTGCAAGCGATTGGCACCATTTTTGAGTGAATTGCCAAAAGTCAGATTTTTGCTGAAATTGTGACCCCGGGGCTTAGGGATTTTTTCAAAAATATCTTTTTCCGCCAGTTAAGTTGCTGAGGGCTGATTTCTTCTCCTGTGATAAAAAACCTTCTGTTTCGACTGCCAAAGCTTTCAGGGGAGCATTTGCAAGCGGTTGGCACCATTTTTGAGTGAATTGCCAAAAGTCAGATTTTTGCTGAAATTGTGACCCCGGGGCTTAGGGATTTTTTCAAAAAAATCTTTTTCCGTCGGTTAAGTTGTCGAGGGCTGATTTCTTGTCCTGTGATAAAAAGCCCTCTGTTTCCATCGCCATAGCTTTCAGGGGAGCATTTGTAAGCGGTTGGCACCATTTTTGAGTGAATTGCCAAAAGTCAGATTTTTGCTGAAATTGTGACCCCGGGGCTTAGGGATTTTTTCAAAAAAATCTTTTTCCGCCGGTTAAGTTGCTGTGGGCTGATTTCTTGTCATGTGATAAAAAGCCTTCTGTTTCGACTGCCAAAGCTTTCAGGGGAGCATTTGCAAGCGGTTGGCACCATTTTTGAGTGAATTGCAAAAAGTCAGATTTTTGCTGAAATTGTGACCCCCGGGCTTAGGGATTTTTTCAAAAAAATCTTTTTCCACCGGTTAAGTTGTGGAGTGCTGATTTCTTGTCGTGTGATAAAAAGCCTTCGGTTTCCATCGCCAAAGCTTACAGGGGAGCATTTGCAAGCGTTTGGCACCATTTTTGATTGAAATGCCAAAAGTCAGATTTTTTCTGAAATTGTGACCCCGGGGCTTAGGGATTTTTTCAAAAAAATCTTTTTCCGCCGGTTAAGTTGCTGAGGGCTGATTTCTTGTCCTGTGATAAAAAGCCTTCTGTTTCGACTGCCAAAGCTTTCAGGGGAGCATTTGCAAGCGTTTGGCACCATTTTTGATTGAATTGCCAAAAGTCAGATTTTTGCTGAAATTGTGACCCCGGGGCTTAGGGATTTTTTCAAAAATATCTTTTTCCGCCGGTTAAGTTGCTGAGGGCTGATTTCTTCTCCTGTGATAAAAAACCTTCTGTTTCGACTGCCAAAGCTTTCAGGGGAGCATTTGCAAGCGGTTGGCACCATTTTTGAGTGAATTGCCAAAAGTCAGATTTTTGCTGAAATTGTGACCCCGGGGCTTAGGGATTTTTTCAAAAAAATCTTTTTCCGCCGGTTAAGTTGTCGAGGGCTGATTTCTTGTCGTGTGATAAAAAGCCCTCTGTTTCCATCGCCATAGCTTTCAGGGGAGCATTTGTAAGCGGTTGGCACCATTTTTGAGTGAATTGCCAAAAGTCAGATTTTTGCTGAAATTGTGACCCCGGAGCTTAGGGATTTTTTCAAAAAAATCTTTTTCCGCCGGTTAAGTTGTCGAGGGCTGATTTCTTGTCCTGTGATAAAAAGCCCTCTGTTTCCATCGCCATAGCTTTCAGGGGAGCATTTGCAAGCGGTTGGCACCATTTTTGAGTGAATTGCCAAAAGTCAGATTTTTGCTGAAATTGTGACCCCGGGGCTTAGGGATTTTTTCAAAAAAATCTTTTTCCGCCGGTTAAGTTGCTGAGGGCTGATTTCTTGTCCTGTGATAAAAAGCCCTCTGTTTCCATCGCCATAGCTTTCAGGGGAGCATTTGCAAGCGGGTGGCACCATTCTTGAGTGAATTGCCAAAAGTCAGATTTTTGCTGAAATTGTGACCCCGGGGCTTAGGGATTTTTTCAAAAAACAAATTTCCGCCGTGTAAGTTGTGGAGGGCTGATTTCTTGTCCTGTGATAAAAAGCCTTCTGTTTCGACTGCCAAAGCTTTCAGGGGAGCATTTGCAAGCGGTTGGCACCATTTTTGAGTGAATTGCAAAAAGTCAGATTTTTGCTGAAATTGTGACCCCCGGGGCTTAGGGATTTTTTCAAAAAAATCTTTTTCCACCGGTTAAGTTGTGGAGGGCTGATTTCTTGTCGTGTGATAAAAAGCCTTCGGTTTCCATCGCTAAAGCTTACAGGGGAGCATTTGCAAGCGTTTGGCACCATTTTTGATTGAATTGCCAAAAGTCAGATTTTTGCTGAAATTGTGACCCTGGGGCTTAGGGATTTTTTCAAAAATATCTTTTTCCGCCGGTTAAGTTGCTGAGGGCTGATTTCTTCTCCTGTGATAAAAAACCTTCTGTTTCGACTGCCAAAGCTTTCAGGGGAGCATTTGCAAGCGGTTGGCACCATTTTTGAGTGAATTGCCAAAAGTCAGATTTTTGCTGAAGTTGTGACCCCGGGGCTTAGGGATTTTTTCAAAAAAATCTTTTTCCGCCGGTTAAGTTGTCGAGGGCTGATTTCTTGTCATGTGATAAAAAGCCTTCTGTTTCGACTGCCAAAGCTTTCAGGGGAGCATTTGCAAGCGGTTGGCACCATTTTTGAGTGAATTGCCAAAAGTCAGATTTTTGCTGAAATTGTGACCCCCGGGGCTTAGGGATTTTTTCAAAAAAATCTTTTTCCACCGGTTAAGTTGCGGAGGGCTGATTTCTTGTCGTGTGATAAAAAGCCTTCGGTTTCCATCGCCAAAGCTTACAGGGGAGCATTTGCAAGCGTTTGGCACCATTTTTGATTGAATTGCCAAAAGTCAGATTTTTGCTGAAATTGTGACCCCGGGGCTTAGGGATTTTTTCAAAAATATCTTTTTCCGCCGGTTAAGTTGCTGAGGGCTGATTTCTTGTCCTGTGATAAAAAGCCTTCTGTTTTGACTGCCAAAGCTTTCAGGGGAGCATTTGCAAGCGGTTGGCACCATTTTTGAGTGAATTGCCAAAAGTCAGATTTTTGCTGAAATTGTGACCCCGGGGCTTAGGGATTTTTTCAAAAAAATCTTTTTCCGCCGGTTAAGTTGTCGAGGGCTGATTTCTTGTCCTGTGATAAAAAGCCCTCTGTTTCCATCGCCATAGCTTTCAGGGGAGCATTTGTAAGCGGTTGGCACCATTTTTGAGTGAATTGCCAAAAGTCAGATTTTTGCTGAAATTGTGCCCCCGGGGCTTAGGGATTTTTTCAAAAAAAAAAATTTTCGCTGGTTAAGTTGTCGAGGGCTGATTTCTTGTCCTGTGATAAAAAGCCTTCTGTTTCCATCAGCAAACCTTTCAGGGGAGCATTTTCAAGCGTTTGGCAGCATTTTTGAGTGAATTGCCAAAAGTCAGATTTTTGCTGAAATTGTGACCCCGGGGCTTAGGGATTTTTTCAAAAAAAAAATTTTCCGCCGGTTAAGTTGTCGAGGGCTGATTTCTTGTCCTGTAATAAAAAGCCTTCTGTTTCCATCGCCAAACCTTTCAGGGGAGCATTTTCAAGCGTTTGGCACCATTTTTGAGTGAATTGCCAAAAGTCAGATTTTTGCTGAAATTGTGACCCCGGGGCTTAGGGATTTTTTCAAAAAAATCTTTTTCCGCCGGTTAAGTTGCTGAGGGCTGATTTCTTGTCCTGTGATAAAAAGCCTTCTGTTTTGACTGCCAAAGCTTTCAGGGGAGCATTCGCAAGTGGTTGGCACCATTTTTGAGTGAATTGCAAAAAGTCAGATTTTTGCTGAAATTGTGACCCCCGGGGCTTAGGGATTTTTTCAAAAAAATCTTTTTCCACCGGTTAAGTTGTGGAGGGCTGATTTCTTGTCGTGTGATAAAAAGCCTTCGGTTTCCATCGACAAAGCTTACAGGGGAGCATTTGCAAGCGTTTGGCACCATTTTTGATTGAATTACCAAAAGTCAGATTTTTGCTGAAATTGTGACCCCGGGGCTTAGGGATTTTTTCAAAAATATCTTTTTCCGCCGGTTAAGTTGCTGAGGGCTGATTTCTTGTCCTGTGATAAAAAACCTTCTGTTTCGACTCCCAAAGCTTTCAGGGGAGCATTTGCAAGCGGTTGGCACCATTTTTGAGTGAATTGCCAAAAGTCAGATTTTTGCTGAAATTGTGACCCCGGGGCTTAGGGATTTTTTCAAAAAAATCTTTTTCCGCCGGTTAAGTTGCTGAGGGCTGATTTCTTGCCCTGTGATAAAAAGCCTTCTGTTTCGACTGCCAAAGCTTTCAGGGGAGCATTTGCAAGCGGTTGGAACCATTTTTGAGTGAATTGCAAAAAGTCAGATTTTTTCTGAAATTGTGACCCCGGGGCTTAGGGATTTTTTCAAAAAAAAAAATTTTCGCTGGTTAAGTTGTCGAGGGCTGATTTCTTGTCCTGTGATAAAAAGCCTTCTGTTTCCATCACCAAACCTTTCAGGGGAGCATTTTCAAGCGTTTGGCAGCATTTTTGAGTGAATTGCCAAAAGTCAGATTTTTGCTGAAATTGTGACCCCGGGGCTTAGGGATTTTTTCAAAAAAAAAATTTTCCGCCGGTTAAGTTGTCGAGGGCTGATTTCTTGTCCTGTAATAAAAAGCCTTCTGTTTCCATCGCCAAACCTTTCAGGGGAGCATTTTCAAGCGTTTGGCACCATTTTTGAGTGAATTGCCAAAAGTCAGATTTTTGCTGAAATTCTGACCCCGGGGCTTAGGGATTTTTTCAAAAAAATCTTTTTCCGCCGGTTAAGTTGTCGAGGGCTGATTTCTTGTCCTGTGATAAAAAGCCCTCTGTTTCCATCGCCATAGCTTTCAGGGGAGCATTTGTAAGCGGTTGGCACCATTTTTGAGTGAATTGCCAAAAGTCAGATTTTTGCTGAAATTGTGACCCCGGGGCTTAGGGATTTTTTCAAAAAAATCTTTTTCCGCCGGTTAAGTTGCTGAGGGCTGATTTCTTGTCCTGTGATAAAAAGCCTTCTGTTTCGACTGCCAAAGCTTTCAGGGGAGCATTTGCAAGCGGTTGGCACCATTTTTGAGTGAATTTGAAAAAGGCAGATTTTTGCTGAAATTGTGACCCCCGCGGCTTAGGGATTTTTTCAAAAAAATCTTTTTCCACCGGTTAAGTTGTGGAGGGCTGATTTCTTGTCCTGTGATAAAAAGCCTTCTGTTTCCATCGCCAAAGCTTACAGGGGAGCATTTGCAAGCGTTTGGCACCATTTTTGATTGAATTGCCAAAAGTCAGATTTTTGCTGAAATTGTGACCCCGGGGCTTAGGGATTTTTTCAAAAAAATCTTTTTCCACCGGTTAAGTTGTGGAGGGCTGATTTCTTGTCGTGTGATAAAAAGCCTTCGGTGTCCATCGCCAAAGCTTACAGGGGAGCATTTGCAAGCGTTTGGACCATTTTTGATTGAATTGCCAAAAGTCAGATTTTTGCTGAAATTGTGACCCCGGGGCTTAGGGATTTTTTCAAAAATATCTTTTTCCGCCGGTTAAGTTGCTGAGGGCTGATTTCTTCTCCTGTGATAAAAAACCTTCTGTTTCGACTGCCAAAGCTTTCAGGGGAGCATTTGCAAGCGGTTGGCACCATTTTTGAGTGAATTGCCAAAAGTCAGATTTTTGCTGAAATTGTGACCCCCGGGGCTTAGGGATTTTTTCCAAAAAATCTTTTTCCACCGGTTAAGTTGTGGAGGGCTGATTTCTTGTCGTGTGATAAAAAGCCTTCGGTTTCCATCGCCAAAGCTTACAGGGGAGCATTTGCAAGCGTTTGGCACCATTTTTGATTGAATTGCCAAAAGTCAGATTTTTGCTGAAATTGTGATCCCGGGGCTTAGGGATTTTTTCAAAAAAATCTTTTTCCGCCGGTTAAGTTGCTGAGGGCTGATTTCTTGTCCTGTGATAAAAAGCCTTCTGTTTCGACTGCCAAAGCTTTCAGGGGAGCATTTGCAAGCGTTTGGCACCATTTTTGATTGAATTGCCAAAAGTCAGATTTTTGCTGAAATTGTGACCCCGGGGCTTAGGGATTTTTTCAAAAATATCTTTTTCCGCCGGTTAAGTTGCTGAGGGCTGATTTCTTCTCCTGTGATAAAAAACCTTCTGTTTCGACTGCCAAAGCTTTCAGGGGAGCATTTGCAAGCGGTTGGCACCATTTTTGAGTGAATTGCCAAAAGTCAGATTTTTGCTGAAATTGTGACCCCGGGGCTTAGGGATTTTTTCAAAAAAATCTTTTTACGCCGGTTAAGTTGTCGACGGCTGATTTCTTGTCCTGTGATAAAAAGCCCTCTGTTTCCATCGCCATAGCTTTCAGGGGAGCATTTGTAAGCGGTTGGCACCATTATTGAGTGAATTGCCAAAAGTCAGATTTTTGCTGAAATTGTGACCCCGGGGCTTAGGGATTTTTTCAAAAAAATCTTTTTCCGCCGGTTAAGTTGCTGAGGGCTGATTTCTTGTCCTGTGATAAAAAGCCTTCTGTTTTGACTGCCAAAGCTTTCAGGGGAGCATTCGCAAGTGGTTGGCACCATTTTTGAGTGAATTGCCAAAAGTCAGATTTTTGCTGAAATTGTGACCCCGGGGCTTAGGGATTTTTTCAAAAAAATCTTTTTCCACCGGTTAAGTTGTCGAGGGCTGATTTCTTGTCCTGTGATAAAAAGCCCTCTGTTTCCATCGCCATAGCTTACAGGGGAGCATTTGCAAGCGTTTGGACCATTTTTGATTGAATTGCCAAAAGTCAGATTTTTGCTGAAATTGTGACCCCGGGGCTTAGGGATTTTTTCAAAAATATCTTTTTCCGCCGGTTAAGTTGCTGAGGGCTGATTTCTTCTCCTGTGATAAAAAACCTTATGTTTCGACTGCCAAAGCTTTCAGGGGAGCATTTGCAAGCGATTGGCACCATTTTTGAGTGAATTGCCAAAAGTCAGATTTTTGCTGAAATTGTGACCCCGGGGCTTAGGGATTTTTTCAAAAAAATCTTTTTCCGCCGGTTAAGTTGCTGAGGGCTGATTTCTTGTCATGTGATAAAAAGCCTTCTGTTTCGACTGCCAAAGCTTTCAGGGGAGCATTTGCAAGCGGTTGGCACCATTTTTGAGTGAATTGCAAAAAGTCAGATTTTTGCTGAAATTGTGACCCCCGGGGCTTAGGGATTTTTTCAAAAAAATCTTTTTCCACCGGTTAAGTTGTGGAGGGCTGATTTCTTGTCGTGTGATAAAAAGCCTTCGGTTTCCATCGCCAAAGCTTACAGGGGAGCATTTGCAAGCGTTTGGCAGCATTTTTGATTGAATTGCCAAAAGTCAGATTTTTGCTGAAATTGTGACCCCGGGGCTTAGGGATTTTTTCAAAAAAATCTTTTTCCGCCGGTTAAGTTGCTGAGGGCTGATTTCTTGTCCTGTGATAAAAAGCCTTCTGTTTCGACTGCCAAAGCTTTCAGGGGAGCATTTGCAAGCGTTTGGCACCATTTTTGATTGAATTGCCAAAAGTCAGATTTTTGCTGAAATTGTGACCCCGGGGCTTAGGGATTTTTTCAAAAATATCTTTTTCCGCCGGTTAAGTTGCTGAGGGCTGATTTCTTCTCCTGTGATAAAAAACCTTCTGTTTCGACTGCCAAAGCTTTCAGGGGAGCATTTGCAAGCGGTTGGCACCATTTTTGAGTGAATTGCCAAAAGTCAGATTTTTGCTGAAATTGTGACCCCCGGGGCTTAGGGATTTTTTCCAAAAAATCTTTTTCCACCGGTTAAGTTGTGGAGGGCTGATTTCTTGTCGTGTGATAAAAAGCCTTCGGTTTCCATCGCCAAAGCTTACAGGGGAGCATTTGCAAGCGTTTGGCACCATTTTTGATTGAATTGCCAAAAGTCAGATTTTTGCTGAAATTGTGATCCCGGGGCTTAGGGATTTTTTCAAAAAAATCTTTTTCCGCCGGTTAAGTTGCTGAGGGCTGATTTCTTGTCCTGTGATAAAAAGCCTTCTGTTTCGACTGCCAAAGCTTTCAGGGGAGCATTTGCAAGCGTTTGGCACCATTTTTGATTGAATTGCCAAAAGTCAGATTTTTGCTGAAATTGTGACCCCGGGGCTTAGGGATTTTTTCAAAAATATCTTTTTCCGCCGGTTAAGTTGCTGAGGGCTGATTTCTTCTCCTGTGATAAAAAACCTTCTGTTTCGACTGCCAAAGCTTTCAGGGGAGCATTTGCAAGCGGTTGGCACCATTTTTGAGTGAATTGCCAAAAGTCAGATTTTTGCTGAAATTGTGACCCCGGGGCTTAGGGATTTTTTCAAAAAAATCTTTTTACGCCGGTTAAGTTGTCGACGGCTGATTTCTTGTCCTGTGATAAAAAGCCCTCTGTTTCCATCGCCATAGCTTTCAGGGGAGCATTTGTAAGCGGTTGGCACCATTATTGAGTGAATTGCCAAAAGTCAGATTTTTGCTGAAATTGTGACCCCGGGGCTTAGGGATTTTTTCAAAAAAATCTTTTTCCGCCGGTTAAGTTGCTGAGGGCTGATTTCTTGTCCTGTGATAAAAAGCCTTCTGTTTTGACTGCCAAAGCTTTCAGGGGAGCATTCGCAAGTGGTTGGCACCATTTTTGAGTGAATTGCCAAAAGTCAGATTTTTGCTGAAATTGTGACCCCGGGGCTTAGGGATTTTTTCAAAAAAATCTTTTTCCACCGGTTAAGTTGTCGAGGGCTGATTTCTTGTCCTGTGATAAAAAGCCCTCTGTTTCCATCGCCATAGCTTACAGGGGAGCATTTGCAAGCGTTTGGACCATTTTTGATTGAATTGCCAAAAGTCAGATTTTTGCTGAAATTGTGACCCCGGGGCTTAGGGATTTTTTCAAAAATATCTTTTTCCGCCGGTTAAGTTGCTGAGGGCTGATTTCTTCTCCTGTGATAAAAAACCTTATGTTTCGACTGCCAAAGCTTTCAGGGGAGCATTTGCAAGCGATTGGCACCATTTTTGAGTGAATTGCCAAAAGTCAGATTTTTGCTGAAATTGTGACCCCCGGGGCTTAGGGATTTTTTCAAAAAAATCTTTTTCCGCCGGTTAAGTTGCTGAGGGCTGATTTCTTGTCATGTGATAAAAAGCCTTCTGTTTCGACTGCCAAAGCTTTCAGGGGAGCATTTGCAAGCGGTTGGCACCATTTTTGAGTGAATTGCAAAAAGTCAGATTTTTGCTGAAATTGTGACCCCCGGGGCTTAGGGATTTTTTCAAAAAAATCTTTTTCCACCGGTTAAGTTGTGGAGGGCTGATTTCTTGTCGTGTGATAAAAAGCCTTCGGTTTCCATCGCCAAAGCTTACAGGGGAGCATTTGCAAGCGTTTGGCAGCATTTTTGATTGAATTGCCAAAAGTCAGATTTTTGCTGAAATTGTGACCCCGGGGCTTAGGGATTTTTTCAAAAAAATCTTTTTCCGCCGGTTAAGTTGCTGAGGGCTGATTTCTTGTCCTGTGATAAAAAGCCTTCTGTTTCGACTGCCAAAGCTTTCAGGGGAGCATTTGCAAGCGTTTGGCACCATTTTTGATTGAATTGCCAAAAGTCAGATTTTTGCTGAAATTGTGACCCCGGGGCTTAGGGATTTTTTCAAAAATATCTTTTTCCGCCGGTTAAGTTGCTGAGGGCTGATTTCTTCTCCTGTGATAAAAAACCTTCTGTTTCGACTGCCAAAGCTTTCAGGGGAGCATTTGCAAGCGGTTGGCACCATTTTTGAGTGAATTGCCAAAAGTCAGATTTTTGCTGAAATTGTGACCCCGGGGCTTAGGGATTTTTTCAAAAAAATCTTTTTCCGCCGGTTAAGTTGTCGAGGGCTGATTTCTTGTCCTGTGATAAAAAGCCCTCTGTTTCCATCGCCATAGCTTTCAGGGGAGCATTTGTAAGCGGTTGGCGCCATTATTGAGTGAATTGCCAAAAGTCAGATTTTTGCTGAAATTGTGACCCCGGGGCTTAGGGATTTTTTCAAAAAAATCTTTTTCCGCCGGTTAAGTTGCTGAGGGCTGATTTCTTGTCCTGTGATAAAAAGCCTTCTGTTTTGACTGCCAAAGCTTTCAGGGGAGCATTCGCAAGTGGTTGGCACCATTTTTGAGTGAATTGCCAAAAGTCAGATTTTTGCTGAAATTGTGACCCCGGGGCTTAGGGATTTTTTCAAAAAAATCTTTTTCCACCGGTTAAGTTGTCGAGGGCTGATTTCTTGTCCTGTGATAAAAAGCCCTCTGTTTCCATCGCCATAGCTTTCAGGGGAGCATTTGCAAGCGTTTGGCACCATTTTTGAGTGAATTGCCAAAAGTCAGATTTTTGCTGAAATTGTGACCCCGGGGCTTAGGGATTTTTTCAAAAAAATCTTTTTCCGCCGGTTAAGTTGCTGAGGGCTGATTTCTTGCCCTGTGATAAAAAGCCTTCTGTTTCGACTGCCAAAGCTTTCAGGGGAGCATTTGCAAGCGGTTGGCACCATTTTTGAGTGAATTGTAAAAAGTCAGATTTTTTCTGAAATTGTGACCCCGGGGCTTAGGGATTTTTTCAAAAAAAAAAATTTTCGCTGGTTAAGTTGTCGAGGGCTGATTTCTTGTCCTGTGATAAAAAGCCTTCTGTTTCCATCACCAAACCTTTCAGGGGAGCATTTTCAAGCGTTTGGCAGCATTTTTGAGTGAATTGCCAAAAGTCAGATTTTTGCTGAAATTGTGACCCCGGGGCTTGGGAATTTTTTCAAAAAAAAAATTTTCCGCCGGTTAAGTTGTCGAGGGCTGATTTCTTGTCCTGTAATAAAAAGCCTTCTGTTTCCATCGCCAAACCTTTCAGGGGAGCATTTTCAAGCGTTTGGCACCATTTTTGAGTGAATTGCCAAAAGTCAGATTTTTGCTGAAATTGTGACCCCGGGGCTTAGGGATTTTTTCAAAAAAATCTTTTTCCGCCGGTTAAGTTGTCGAGGGCTGATTTCTTGTCCTGTGATAAAAAGCCCTCTGTTTCCATCGCCATAGCTTTCAGGGGAGCATTTGTAAGCGGTTGGCACCATTTTTGAGTGAATTGCCAAAAGTCAGATTTTTGCTGAAATTGTGACCCCGGGGCTTAGGGATTTTTTCAAAAAAATCTTTTTCCGCCGGTTAAGTTGCTGAGGGCTGATTTCTTGTCCTGTGATAAAAAGCCTTCTGTTTTGACTGCCAAAGCTTTCAGGGGAGCATTCGCAAGTGGTTGGCACCATTTTTGAGTGAATTGCAAAAAGTCAGATTTTTGCTGAAATTGTGACCCCCGGGGCTTAGGGATTTTTTCAAAAAAATCTTTTTCCACCGGTTAAGTTGTGGAGGGCTGATTTCTTGTCGTGTGATAAAAAGTCTTCGGTTTCCATCGACAAAGCTTACAGGGGAGCATTTGCAAGCGTTTGGCACCATTTTTGAGTGAATTGCCAAAAGTCAGATTTTTGCTGAAATTGTGACCCCGGGGCTTAGGGATTTTTTCAAAAAAATCTTTTTCCGCCGGTTAAGTTGCTGAGGGCTGATTTCTTGTCCTGTGATAAAAAGCCTTCTGTTTTGACTGCCAAAGCTTTCAGGGGAGCATTCGCAAGTGGTTGGCACCATTTTTGAGTGAATTGCAAAAAGTCAGATTTTTGCTGAAATTGTGACCCCCGGGGCTTAGGGATTTTTTCAAAAAAATCTTTTTCCACCGGTTAAGTTGTGGAGGGCTGATTTCTTGTCGTGTGATAAAAAGCCTTCGGTTTCCATCGACAAAGCTTACAGGGGAGCATTTGCAAGCGTTTGGCACCATTTTTGATTGAATTGCCAAAAGTCAGATTTTTGCTGAAATTGTGACCCCGGGGCTTAGGGATTTTTTCAAAAATATCTTTTTCCGCCGGTTAAGTTGCTGAGGGCTGATTTCTTGTCCTGTGATAAAAAACCTTCTGTTTCGACTCCCAAAGCTTTCAGGGGAGCATTTGCAAGCGGTTGGCACCATTTTTGAGTGAATTGCCAAAAGTCAGATTTTTGCTGAAATTGTGACCCCGGGGCTTAGGGATTTTTTCAAAAAAATCTTTTTCCGCCGGTTAAGTTGCTGAGGGCTGATTTCTTGCCCTGTGATAAAAAGCCTTCTGTTTCGACTGCCAAAGCTTTCAGGGGAGCATTTGCAAGCGGTTGGAACCATTTTTGAGTGAATTGCAAAAAGTCAGATTTTTTCTGAAATTGTGACCCCGGGGCTTAGGGATTTTTTCAAAAAAAAAAATTTTCGCTGGTTAAGTTGTCGAGGGCTGATTTCTTGTCCTGTGATAAAAAGCCTTCTGTTTCCATCACCAAACCTTTCAGGGGAGCATTTTCAAGCGTTTGGCAGCATTTTTGAGTGAATTGCCAAAAGTCAGATTTTTGCTGAAATTGTGACCCCGGGGCTTAGGGATTTTTTCAAAAAAAAAATTTTCCGCCGGTTAAGTTGTCGAGGGCTGATTTCTTGTCCTGTAATAAAAAGCCTTCTGTTTCCATCGCCAAACCTTTCAGGGGAGCATTTTCAAGCGTTTGGCACCATTTTTGAGTGAATTGCCAAAAGTCAGATTTTTGCTGAAATTCTGACCCCGGGGCTTAGGGATTTTTTCAAAAAAATCTTTTTCCGCCGGTTAAGTTGTCGAGGGCTGATTTCTTGTCCTGTGATAAAAAGCCCTCTGTTTCCATCGCCATAGCTTTCAGGGGAGCATTTGTAAGCGGTTGGCACCATTTTTGAGTGAATTGCCAAAAGTCAGATTTTTGCTGAAATTGTGACCCCGGGGCTTAGGGATTTTTTCAAAAAAATCTTTTTCCGCCGGTTAAGTTGCTGAGGGCTGATTTCTTGTCCTGTGATAAAAAGCCTTCTGTTTCGACTGCCAAAGCTTTCAGGGGAGCATTTGCAAGCGGTTGGCACCATTTTTGAGTGAATTTGAAAAAGGCAGATTTTTGCTGAAATTGTGACCCCCGCGGCTTAGGGATTTTTTCAAAAAAATCTTTTTCCACCGGTTAAGTTGTGGAGGGCTGATTTCTTGTCCTGTGATAAAAAGCCTTCTGTTTCCATCGCCAAAGCTTACAGGGGAGCATTTGCAAGCGTTTGGCACCATTTTTGATTGAATTGCCAAAAGTCAGATTTTTGCTGAAATTGTGACCCCGGGGCTTAGGGATTTTTTCAAAAAAATCTTTTTCCACCGGTTAAGTTGTGGAGGGCTGATTTCTTGTCGTGTGATAAAAAGCCTTCGGTGTCCATCGCCAAAGCTTACAGGGGAGCATTTGCAAGCGTTTGGACCATTTTTGATTGAATTGCCAAAAGTCAGATTTTTGCTGAAATTGTGACCCCGGGGCTTAGGGATTTTTTCAAAAATATCTTTTTCCGCCGGTTAAGTTGCTGAGGGCTGATTTCTTCTCCTGTGATAAAAAACCTTCTGTTTCGACTGCCAAAGCTTTCAGGGGAGCATTTGCAAGCGGTTGGCACCATTTTTGAGTGAATTGCCAAAAGTCAGATTTTTGCTGAAATTGTGACCCCCGGGGCTTAGGGATTTTTTCCAAAAAATCTTTTTCCACCGGTTAAGTTGTGGAGGGCTGATTTCTTGTCGTGTGATAAAAAGCCTTCGGTTTCCATCGCCAAAGCTTACAGGGGAGCATTTGCAAGCGTTTGGCACCATTTTTGATTGAATTGCCAAAAGTCAGATTTTTGCTGAAATTGTGATCCCGGGGCTTAGGGATTTTTTCAAAAAAATCTTTTTCCGCCGGTTAAGTTGCTGAGGGCTGATTTCTTGTCCTGTGATAAAAAGCCTTCTGTTTCGACTGCCAAAGCTTTCAGGGGAGCATTTGCAAGCGTTTGGCACCATTTTTGATTGAATTGCCAAAAGTCAGATTTTTGCTGAAATTGTGACCCCGGGGCTTAGGGATTTTTTCAAAAATATCTTTTTCCGCCGGTTAAGTTGCTGAGGGCTGATTTCTTCTCCTGTGATAAAAAACCTTCTGTTTCGACTGCCAAAGCTTTCAGGGGAGCATTTGCAAGCGGTTGGCACCATTTTTGAGTGAATTGCCAAAAGTCAGATTTTTGCTGAAATTGTGACCCCGGGGCTTAGGGATTTTTTCAAAAAAATCTTTTTACGCCGGTTAAGTTGTCGACGGCTGATTTCTTGTCCTGTGATAAAAAGCCCTCTGTTTCCATCGCCATAGCTTTCAGGGGAGCATTTGTAAGCGGTTGGCACCATTATTGAGTGAATTGCCAAAAGTCAGATTTTTGCTGAAATTGTGACCCCGGGGCTTAGGGATTTTTTCAAAAAAATCTTTTTCCGCCGGTTAAGTTGCTGAGGGCTGATTTCTTGTCCTGTGATAAAAAGCCTTCTGTTTTGACTGCCAAAGCTTTCAGGGGAGCATTCGCAAGTGGTTGGCACCATTTTTGAGTGAATTGCCAAAAGTCAGATTTTTGCTGAAATTGTGACCCCGGGGCTTAGGGATTTTTTCAAAAAAATCTTTTCCCACCGGTTAAGTTGTCGAGGGCTGATTTCTTGTCCTGTGATAAAAAGCCCTCTGTTTCCATCGCCATAGCTTACAGGGGAGCATTTGCAAGCGTTTGGACCATTTTTGATTGAATTGCCAAAAGTCAGATTTTTGCTGAAATTGTGACCCCGGGGCTTAGGGATTTTTTCAAAAATATCTTTTTCCGCCGGTTAAGTTGCTGAGGGCTGATTTCTTCTCCTGTGATAAAAAACCTTATGTTTCGACTGCCAAAGCTTTCAGGGGAGCATTTGCAAGCGATTGGCACCATTTTTGAGTGAATTGCCAAAAGTCAGATTTTTGCTGAAATTGTGACCCCGGGGCTTAGGGATTTTTTCAAAAAAATCTTTTTCCGCCGGTTAAGTTGTCGAGGGCTGATTTCTTGTCCTGTGATAAAAAGCCCTCTGTTTCCATCGCCATAGCTTTCAGGGGAGCATTTGTAAGCGGTTGGCACCATTTTTGAGTGAATTGCCAAAAGTCAGATTTTTGCTGAAATTGTGACCCCCGGGGCTTAGGGATTTTTTCAAAAAAATCTTTTTCCGCCGGTTAAGTTGCTGAGGGCTGATTTCTTGTCATGTGATAAAAAGCCTTCTGTTTCGACTGCCAAAGCTTTCAGGGGAGCATTTGCAAGCGGTTGGCACCATTTTTGAGTGAATTGCAAAAAGTCAGATTTTTGCTGAAATTGTGACCCCCGGGGCTTAGGGATTTTTTCAAAAAAATCTTTTTCCACCGGTTAAGTTGTGGAGGGCTGATTTCTTGTCGTGTGATAAAAAGCCTTCGGTTTCCATCGCCAAAGCTTACAGGGGAGCATTTGCAAGCGTTTGGCAGCATTTTTGATTGAATTGCCAAAAGTCAGATTTTTGCTGAAATTGTGACCCCGGGGCTTAGGGATTTTTTCAAAAAAATCTTTTTCCGCCGGTTAAGTTGCTGAGGGCTGATTTCTTGTCCTGTGATAAAAAGCCTTCTGTTTCGACTGCCAAAGCTTTCAGGGGAGCATTTGCAAGCGTTTGGCACCATTTTTGATTGAATTGCCAAAAGTCAGATTTTTGCTGAAATTGTGACCCCGGGGCTTAGGGATTTTTTCAAAAATATCTTTTTCCGCCGGTTAAGTTGCTGAGGGCTGATTTCTTCTCCTGTGATAAAAAACCTTCTGTTTCGACTGCCAAAGCTTTCAGGGGAGCATTTGCAAGCGGTTGGCACCATTTTTGAGTGAATTGCCAAAAGTCAGATTTTTGCTGAAATTGTGACCCCGGGGCTTAGGGATTTTTTCAAAAAAATCTTTTTCCGCCGGTTAAGTTGTCGAGGGCTGATTTCTTGTCCTGTGATAAAAAGCCCTCTGTTTCCATCGCCATAGCTTTCAGGGGAGCATTTGTAAGCGGTTGGCGCCATTATTGAGTGAATTGCCAAAAGTCAGATTTTTGCTGAAATTGTGACCCCGGGGCTTAGGGATTTTTTCAAAAAAATCTTTTTCCGCCGGTTAAGTTGCTGAGGGCTGATTTCTTGTCCTGTGATAAAAAGCCTTCTGTTTTGACTGCCAAAGCTTTCAGGGGAGCATTCGCAAGTGGTTGGCACCATTTTTGAGTGAATTGCCAAAAGTCAGATTTTTGCTGAAATTGTGACCCCGGGGCTTAGGGATTTTTTCAAAAAAATCTTTTTCCACCGGTTAAGTTGTCGAGGGCTGATTTCTTGTCCTGTGATAAAAAGCCCTCTGTTTCCATCGCCATAGCTTTCAGGGGAGCATTTGCAAGCGTTTGGCACCATTTTTGAGTGAATTGCCAAAAGTCAGATTTTTGCTGAAATTGTGACCCCGGGGCTTAGGGATTTTTTCAAAAAAATCTTTTTCCGCCGGTTAAGTTGCTGAGGGCTGATTTCTTGCCCTGTGATAAAAAGCCTTCTGTTTCGACTGCCAAAGCTTTCAGGGGAGCATTTGCAAGCGGTTGGCACCATTTTTGAGTGAATTGTAAAAAGTCAGATTTTTTCTGAAATTGTGACCCCGGGGCTTAGGGATTTTTTCAAAAAAAAAAATTTTCGCTGGTTAAGTTGTCGAGGGCTGATTTCTTGTCCTGTGATAAAAAACCTTCTGTTTCGACTGCCAAACCTTTCAGGGGAGCATTTTCAAGCGTTTGGCAGCATTTTTGAGTGAATTGCCAAAAGTCAGATTTTTGCTGAAATTGTGACCCCGGGGCTTGGGAATTTTTTCAAAAAAAAAATTTTCCGCCGGTTAAGTTGTCGAGGGCTGATTTCTTGTCCTGTAATAAAAAGCCTTCTGTTTCCATCGCCAAACCTTTCAGGGGAGCATTTTCAAGCGTTTGGCACCATTTTTGAGTGAATTGCCAAAAGTCAGATTTTTGCTGAAATTGTGACCCCGGGGCTTAGGGATTTTTTCAAAAAAATCTTTTTCCGCCGGTTAAGTTGTCGAGGGCTGATTTCTTGTCCTGTGATAAAAAGCCCTCTGTTTCCATCGCCATAGCTTTCAGGGGAGCATTTGTAAGCGGTTGGCACCATTTTTGAGTGAATTGCCAAAAGTCAGATTTTTGCTGAAATTGTGACCCCGGGGCTTAGGGATTTTTTCAAAAAAATCTTTTTCCGCCGGTTAAGTTGCTGAGGGCTGATTTCTTGTCCTGTGATAAAAAGCCTTCTGTTTCGACTGCCAAAGCTTTCAGGGGAGCATTTGCAAGCGGTTGGCACCATTTTTGAGTGAATTGCAAAAAGTCAGATTTTTGCTGAAATTGTGACCCCGGGGCTTAGGGATTTTTTCAAAAAAATCTTTTTCCACCGGTTAAGTTGTGGAGGGCTGATTTCTTGTCGTGTGATAAAAAGCCTTCGGTTTCCATCGCCAAAGCTTACATGGGAGCATTTGCAAGCGTTTGGCACCATTTTTGATTGAATTGCCAAAAGTCAGATTTTTGCTGAAATTGTGACCCCGGGGCTTAGGGATTTTTTCAAAAAAAAAAATTTCCGCCGGTTAAGTTTTCGAGGGCTGATTTCTTCTCCTGTGATAAAAGCCTTCTGTTTCCATCGCCAAACCTTTCAGGGGAGCATTTTCAAGCGTTTGGCACCATTTTTGAGTGAATTGCCAAAAGTCAGATTTTTGCTGAAATTGTGACCCCGGGGCTTAGGGATTTTTTCAAAAAAATCTTTTTCCGCCGGTTAAGTTGTCGAGGGCTGATTTCTTGTCCTGTGATAAAAAGCCCTCTGTTTCCATCGCCAAACCTTTCAGGGGAGCATTTTCAAGCGTTTGGCACCATTTTTGAGTGAATTGCCAAAAGTCAGATTTTTTCTGAAATTGTGACCCCGGGGCTTAGGGATTTTTTCAAAAAAAAAAATTTTCGCTGGTTAAGTTGTCGAGGGCTGATTTCTTGTCCTGTGATAAAAAGCCTTCTGTTTCCATCACCAAACCTTTCAGGGGAGCATTTTCAAGCGTTTGGCAGCATTTTTGAGTGAATTGCCAAAAGTCAGATTTTTGCTGAAATTGTGACCCCGGGGCTTAGGGATTTTTTCAAAAAAATCTCTTTCCGCCGGTTAAGTTGCTGAGGGCTGATTTCTTGTCCTGTGATAAAAAGCCTTCTGTTTCGACTGCCAAAGCTTTCAGGGGAGCATTTGCAAGCGGTTGGCACCATTTTTGAGTGAATTGCAAAAAGTCAGATTTTTGCTGAAATTGTGACCCCGGGGCTTAGGGATTTTTTCAAAAAAATCTTTTTCCACCGGTTAAGTTGTGGAGGGCTGATTTCTTGTCGTGTGATAAAAAGCCTTCTGTTTTGACTGCCAAAGCTTTCAGGGGAGCATTTGGAAGCGTTTGGCACCATTTTTGAGTGAATTGCCAAAAGTCAGATTTTTGCTGAAATTGTAACCCCGGGGCTTAGGGATTTTTTCAAAAAAATCTTTTTCCACCGGTTAAGTTGTCGAGGGCTGATTTCTTGTCCTGTGATAAAAAGCCCTCTGTTTCCATCGCCATAGCTTTCAGGGGAGCATTTGCAAGCGTTTGGCACCATTTTTGAGTGAATTGCCAAAAGTCAGATTTTTGCTGAAATTGTGACCCCGGGGCTTAGGGATTTTTTCAAAAAAATCTTTTTCCGCCGGTTAAGTTGCTGAGGGCTGATTTCTTGCCCTGTGATAAAAAGCCTTCTGTTTCGACTGCCAAAGCTTTCAGGGGAGCATTTGCAAGCGGTTGGCACCATTTTTGAGTGAATTGCCAAAAGTCAGATTTTTGCTGAAATTGTGACCCCGGGGCTTAGGGATTTTTTCAAAAAAAAAAATTTCCGCCGGTTAAGTTTTCGAGGGCTGATTTCTTCTCCTGTGATAAAAGCGTTCTGTTTCCATCGCCAAACCTTTCAGGGGAGCATTTTCAAGCGTTTGGCACCATTTTTGAGTGAATTGCCAAAAGTCAGATTTTTGCTGAAATTGTGACCCCGGGCCTTAGGGATTTTTTCAAAACAAAAAATTTCCGCCGGTTAAGTTGTCGAGGGCTGATTTCTTGTCCTGTGATAAAAAGCCTTCTGTTTCCATCGCCAAACCTTTCAGGGGAGCATTTTCAAGCGTTTGGCACCATTTTTGAGTGAATTGCCAAAAGTCAGATTTTTGCTGAAATTGTGACCCCGGGGCTTAGGGATTTTTTCAAAAAAAAAAATTTTCGCTGGTTAAGTTGTCGAGGGCTGATTTCTTGTCCTGTGATAAAAAGCCTTCTGTTTCCATCACCAAACATTTCAGGGGAGCATTTTCAAGCGTTTGGCAGCATTTTTGAGTGAATTGCCAAAAGTCAGATTTTTGCTGAAATTGTGACCCCGGGGCTTAGGGATTTTTTCAAAAAAAAAATTTTCCGCCGGTTAAGTTGTCGAGGGCTGATTTCTTGTCCTGTAATAAAAAGCCTTCTGTTTCCATCGCCAAACCTTTCAGGGGAGCAATTTAAAGCGTTTGGCACCATTTTTGAGTGAATTGCCAAAGGTCAGATTTTTGCTGAAATTGTGACCCCGGGGCTTAGGGATTTTTTCAAAAAAATCTTTTTCCGCCGGTTAAGTTGTCGAGGGCTGATTTCTTGTCCTGTAATAAAAAGCCTTCCGTTTCCATCGCCAAACCTTTCAGGGGAGCATTTTCAAGCGTTTGGCACCATTTTTGAGTGAATTGCCAAAAGTCAGATTTTTGCTGAAATTGTGACCCCGGGGCTTAGGGATTTTTTCAAAAAAATCTTTTTCCGCCGGTTAAGTTGTCGAGGGCTGATTTCTTGTCCTGTGATAAAAAGCCTTCTGTTTCCATCGCCAAACCTTTCAGGGGAGCATTTTCAAGCGTTTGGCACCATTATTGAGTGAATTGCCAAAAGTCAGATTTTTGCTGAAATTGTGACCCCGGGGCTTAGGGATTTTTTCAAAAAAATCTTTTTCCGCCGGTTAAGTTGCTGAGGGCTGATTTCTTGCCCTGTGATAAAAAGCCTTCTGTTTCGACTGCCAAACCTTTCAGGGGAGCATTTTCAAGCGTTTGGCAGCATTTTTGAGTGAATTGCCAAAAGTCAGATTTTTGCTGAAATTGTGACCCCGGGGCTTAGGGATTTTTTCAAAAAAAAAATTTTCCGCCGGTTAAGTTGTCGAGGGCTGATTTCTTCTCCTGTAATAAAAAGCCTTCTGTTTCCATCGCCAAACCTTTCAGGGGAGCATTTTCAAGCGTTTGGCACCATTTTTGAGTGAATTGCCAAAAGTCAGATTTTTCCTGAAATTCTGACCCCGGGGCTTAGGGATTTTTTCAAAAAAAAATTTTTCCGCCGGTTAAGTTGTCGAGGGCTGATTTCTTGTCCTGTAATAAAAAGCCTTCTGTTTCCATCGCCAAACCTTTCAGGGGAGCATTTTCAAGCGTTTGGCACCATTTTTGAGTGAATTGCCAAAAGTCAGATTTTTGCTGAAATTGTGACCCCGGGGCTTTGGGATTTTTTCAAAAAAATCTTTTTCCGCCGGTTAAGTTGTCGAGGGCTGATTTCTTGTCCTGTGATAAAAAGCCTTCTGTTTCCATCGCCAAACCTTTCAGGGAAGCATTTTCAAGCGTTTGGCACCATTTTTGAGTGAATTGCCAAAAGTCAGATTTTTGCTGAAATTGTTACCCCGGGGCTTAGGGATTTTTTCAAAAAAAAAAATTTCCGCCGGTTAATTGGTCGAGGGCTGATTTCTTGTCCTGTGATAAAAAGCCTTCTGTTTCCATCGCCAAACCTTTCAGGGGAGCATTTGCAAGCGTTTGGCACCATTTTTGGGTGAATTGCCAAAAGTCAGATTTTTGCTGAAATTGTGACCCCGGGGCTTAGGGATTTTTTCAAAAAAAAAATTTTCCGCCGGTTAAGTTGTCAAGGGCTGATTTCTTCTCCTGTGATAAAAAGCCTTCTGTTTCCATCGCCAAACCTTTCAGGGGAGCATTTTCAAGCGTTTGGCACCATTTTTGAGTGAATTGCCAAAAGTCAGATTTTTGCTGAAATTGTGACCCCGGGGCTTAGGGATTTTTTCAAAAAAAAAAATTTCCGCCGGTTAAGTTTTCGAAGGCTGATTTCTTCTCCTGTGATAAAAGCCTTCTGTTTCCATCGCCAAACCTTTCAGGGGAGCATTTTCAAGCGTTTGGCACCATTTTTGAGTGAATTGCCAAAAGTCAGATTTTTGCTGAAATTGTGACCCCGGGGCTTAGGGATTTTTTCAAAAAAAAAATTTCCGCCGGTTAAGTTGTCGAGGGCTGATTTCTTGTCCTGTGATAAAAAGCCTTCTGTTTCCATCGCCAAACCTTTCAGGGGAGCATTTTCAAGCGTTTGGCACCATTTTTGAGTGAATTGCCAAAAGTCAGATTTTTGCTGAAATTGTGACCCCGGGCCTTAGGGATTTTTTCAAAAAAAATCTTTTTCTACCGGTTAAGTTGTCGAGGGCTGATTTCTTGTTCTGTGATAAAAAGCCTTCTGTTTCTATCGCCAAACCTTTCAGGGGAGCATTTTGAAGCGTTTGGCACCATTTTTGAGTGAATTGCCAAAAGTCAGATTTTTGCTGAAATTGTGACCCCGGGGCTTAGGGATTTTTTCAAAAAAATCTTTTTCCGCCGGTTAAGTTGCTGAGGGCTGATTTCTTGCCCTGTGATAAAAAGCCCTCTGTTTCCATCGCCATAGCTTTCAGGGGAGCATTTGTAAGCGGTTGGCACCATTTTTGAGTGAATTGCCAAAAGTCAGATTTTTGCTGAAATTGTGACCCCGGGGCTTAGGGATTTTTTCAAAAATATCTTTTTCCGCCGGTTAAGTTGCTGAGGGCTGATTTCTTCTCCTGTGATAAAAAACCTTCTGTTTCGACTGACAAAGCTTTCAGGGGAGCATTTGCAAGCGGTTGGCACCATTTTTGAGTGAATTGCCAAAAGTCAGATTTTTGCTGAAATTGTGACCCCGGGGCTTAGGGATTTTTTCAAAAAAAAAAATTTCCGCCGGTTAAGTTGCTGAGGGCTGATTTCTTCTCCTGTGATAAAAAGCCCTCTGTTTCCATCGCCAAACCTTTCAGGGGAGCATTTTCAAGCGTTTGGCACCATTTTTGAGTGAATTGCCAAAAGTCAGATTTTTTCTGAAATTGTGACCCCGGGGCTTAGGGATTTTTTCAAAAAAAAAAATTTTCGCTGGTTAAGTTGTCGAGGGCTGATTTCTTGTCCTGTGATAAAAAGCCTTCTGTTTCCATCACCAAACCTTTCAGGGGAGTATTTTCAAGCGTTTGGCAGCATTTTTGAGTGAATTGCCAAAAGTCAGATTTTTGCTGAAATTGTGACCCCGGGGCTTAGGGATTTTTTCAAAAAAAAAATTTTCCGCCGGTTAAGTTGTCGAGGGCTGATTTCTTGTCCTGTAATAAAAAGCCTTCTGTTTCCATCGCCAAACCTTTCAGGGGAGCATTTTCAAGCGTTTGGCACCATTTTTGAGTGAATTGCCAAAAGTCAGATTTTTGCTGAAATTGTGACCCCGGGGCTTAGGGATTTTTTCAAAAAAATCTTTTTCCGCCGGTTAAGTTGCTGAGGGCTGATTTCTTCTCCTGTGATAAAAAACCTTCTGTTTCGACTGCCAAAGCTTTCAGGGGAGCATTTGCAAGCGGTTGGCACCATTTTTGAGTGAATTGCCAAAAGTCAGATTTTTGCTGAAATTGTGACCCCGGGGCTTAGGGATTTTTTCAAAAAAAAAAATTTCCGCCGGTTAAGTTGCTGAGGGCTGATTTCTTCTCCTGTGATAAAAAAACTTCTGTTTCGACTGCCAAAGCTTTCAGGGGAGCATTTGCAAGCGGTTGGCACCATTTTTGAGTGAATTGCCAAAAGTCAGATTTTTGCTGAAATTGTGACCCCGGGCCTTAGGGATTTTTTCAAAAAAAAAATTTTCTGCCGGTTAAGTTGTCGAGGGCTGATTTCTTGTCCTGTGATAAAAAGCCCTCTGTTTCCATCGCCAAACCTTTCAGGGGAGCATTTTCAAGCGTTTGGCACCATTTTTGAGTGAATTGCCAAAAGTCAGATTTTTTCTGAAATTGTGACCCCGGGGCTTAGGGATTTTTTCAAAAAAAAAAATTTTCGCTGGTTAAGTTGTCGAGGGCTGATTTCTTGTCCTGTGATAAAAAGCCTTCTGTTTCCATCACCAAACCTTTCAGGGGAGTATTTTCAAGCGTTTGGCAGCATTTTTGAGTGAATTGCCAAAAGTCAGATTTTTGCTGAAATTGTGACCCCGGGGCTTAGGGATTTTTTCAAAAAAAAAATTTTCCGCCGGTTAAGTTGTCGAGGGCTGATTTCTTGTCCTGTAATAAAAAGCCTTCTGTTTCCATCGCCAAACCTTTCAGGGGAGCATTTTCAAGCGTTTGGCACCATTTTTGAGTGAATTGCCAAAGGTCAGATTTTTGCTGAAATTGTGACCCCGGGGCTTAGGGATTTTTTCAAAAAAATCTTTTTCCGCCGGTTAAGTTGTCGAGGGCTGATTTCTTGTCCTGTAATAAAAAGCCTTCCGTTTCCATCGCCAAACCTTTCAGGGGAGCATTTTCAAGCGTTTGGCACCATTTTTGAGTGAATTGCCAAAAGTCAGATTTTTGCTGAAATTGTGACCCCGGGGCTTAGGGATTTTTTCAAAAAAATCTTTTTCCGCCGGTTAAGTTGTCGAGGGCTGATTTCTTGTCCTGTGATAAAAAGCCTTCTGTTTCCATCGCCAAACCTTTCAGGGGAGCATTTTCAAGCGTTTGGCACCATTTTTGAGTGAATTGCCAAAAGTCAGATTTTTGCTGAAATTGTGACCCCGGGGCTTAGGGATTTTTTCAAAAAAATCTTTTTCCACCGGTTAAGTTGTGGAGGGCTGATTTCTTGTCGTGTGATAAAAAGCCTTCGGTTTCCATCGCCAAAGCTTACAGGGGAGCTTTTGCAAGCGTTTGGCACCATTTTTGATTGAATTGCCAAAAGTCAGATTTTTGCTGAAATTGTGACCCCGGGGCTTAGGGATTTTTTCAAAAATATCTTTTTCCGCCGGTTAAGTTGCTGAGGGCTGATTTCTTCTCCTGTGATAAAAAACCTTCTGTTTCGACTGCCAAAGCTTTCAGGGGAGCATTTGCAAGCGGTTGGCACCATTTTTGAGTGAATTGCCAAAAGTCAGATTTTTGCTGAAATTGTGACCCCGGGGCTTAGGGATTTTTTCAAAAAAAAAAAATTCTGCCGGTTAAGTTTTCGAGGGCTGATTTCTTCTCCTGTGATAAAAGCGTTCTGTTTCCATCGCCAAACCTTTCAGGGGAGCATTTTCAAGCGTTTGGCACCATTTTTGAGTGAATTGCCAAAAGTCAGATTTTTGCTGAAATTGTGACCCCGGGGCTTAGGGATTTTTTCAAAAAAAAAAATTTCCGCCGGTTAAGTTGTCGAGGGCTGATTTCTTGTCCTGTAATAAAAAGCCTTCTGTTTCCATCGCCAAACCTTTCAGGGGAGCATTTTCAAGCGTTTGGCACCATTTTTGAGTGAATTGCCAAAAGTCAGATTTTTGCTGAAACTGTGACCCCGGGGCTTAGGGATTTTTTCAAAAAAAAATTTTTCCGCCGGTTAAGTTGTCGAGGGCTGATTTCTTGTCCTGTAATAAAAAGCCTTCTGTTTCCATCGCCAAACCTTTCAGGGGAGCATTTTCAAGCGTTTGGCACCATTTTTGAGTGAATTGCCAAAAGTCAGATTTTTGCTGAAATTGTGACCCTGGGGCTTTGGGATTTTTTCAAAAAAATCTTTTTCCGCCGGTTAAGTTGTCGAGGGCTGATTTCTTGTCCTGTGATAAAAAGCCTTCTGTTTCCATCGCCAAACCTTTCAGGGGAGCATTTTCAAGCGTTTGGCACCATTTTTGAGTGAATTGCCAAAAGTCAGATTTTTGCTGAAATTGTTACCCCGGGGCTTAGGGATTTTTTCAAAAAAAAAAATTTTCGCTGGTTAAGTTGTCGAGGGCTGATTTCTTGTCCTGTGATAAAAAGCCTTCTGTTTCCATCACCAAACCTTTCAGGGGAGCATTTTCAAGCGTTTGGCAGCATTTTTGAGTGAATTGCCAAAAGTCAGATTTTTGCTGAAATTGTGACCCCGGGGCTTAGGGATTTTTTAAAAAAAAAAATTTTCCGCCGGTTAAGTTGTCGAGGGCTGATTTCTTGTCCTGTAATAAAAAGCCTTCTGTTTCCATCGCCAAACCTTTCAGGGGAGCATTTTCAAGCGTTTGGCACCATTTTTGAGTGAATTGCCAAAAGTCAGATTTTTGCTGAAATTGTGACCCCGGGGCTTAGGGATTTTTTCAAAAAAAATTTTTTCCGCCGGTTAAGTTGTCGAGGGCTGATTTCTTGTCCTGTAATAAAAAGCCTTCTGTTTCCATCGCCAAACCTTTCAGGGGAGCATTTTCAAGCGTTTGGCACCATTTTTGAGTGAATTGCCAAAAGTCAGATTTTTGCTGAAATTGTGACCCCGGGGCTTTGGGATTTTTTCAAAAAAATCTTTTTCCGCCGGTTAAGTTGTCGAGGGCTGATTTCTTGTCCTGTGATAAAAAGCCTTCTGTTTCCATCGCCAAACCTTTCAGGGAAGCATTTTCAAGCGTTTGGCACCATTTTTGAGTGAATTGCCAAAAGTCAGATTTTTGCTGAAATTGTTACCCCGGGGCTTAGGGATTTTTTCAAAAAAAAAAATTTCCGCCGGTTAATTGGTCGAGGGCTGATTTCTTGTCCTGTGATAAAAAGCCTTCTGTTTCCATCGCCAAACCTTTCAGGGGAGCATTTGCAAGCGTTTGGCACCATTTTTGGGTGAATTGCCAAAAGTCAGATTTTTGCTGAAATTGTGACCCCGGGGCTTAGGGATTTTTTCAAAAAAAAATTTTTCCGCCGGTTAAGTTGTCAAGGGCTGATTTCTTCTCCTGTGATAAAAAGCCTTCTGTTTCCATCGCCAAACCTTTCAGGGGAGCATTTTCAAGCGTTTGGCACCATTTTTGAGTGAATTGCCAAAAGTCAGATTTTTGCTGAAATTGTGACCCCGGGGCTTAGGGATTTTTTCAAAAAAAAAAATTTCCGCCGGTTAAGTTTTCGAAGGCTGATTTCTTCTCCTGTGATAAAAGCCTTCTGTTTCCATCGCCAAACCTTTCAGGGGAGCATTTTCAAGCGTTTGGCACCATTTTTGAGTGAATTGCCAAAAGTCAGATTTTTGCTGAAATTGTGACCCCGGGGCTTAGGGATTTTTTCAAAAAAAAAATTTCCGCCGGTTAAGTTGTCGAGGGCTGATTTCTTGTCCTGTGATAAAAAGCCTTCTGTTTCCATCGCCAAACCTTTCAGGGGAGCATTTTCAAGCGTTTGGCACCATTTTTGAGTGAATTGCCAAAAGTCAGATTTTTGCTGAAATTGTGACCCCGGGCCTTAGGGATTTTTTCAAAAAAAATCTTTTTCTACCGGTTAAGTTGTCGAGGGCTGATTTCTTGTTCTGTGATAAAAAGCCTTCTGTTTCTATCGCCAAACCTTTCAGGGGAGCATTTTCAAGCGTTTGGCACCATTTTTGAGTGAATTGCCAAAAGTCAGATTTTTGCTGAAATTGTGACCCCGGGGCTTAGGGATTTTTTCAAAAAAATCTTTTTCCGCCGGTTAAGTTGCTGAGGGCTGATTTCTTGCCCTGTGATAAAAAGCCCTCTGTTTCCATCGCCATAGCTTTCAGGGGAGCATTTGTAAGCGGTTGGCACCATTTTTGAGTGAATTGCCAAAAGTCAGATTTTTGCTGAAATTGTGACCCCGGGGCTTAGGGATTTTTTCAAAAATATCTTTTTCCGCCGGTTAAGTTGCTGAGGGCTGATTTCTTCTCCTGTGATAAAAAACCTTCTGTTTCGACTGACAAAGCTTTCAGGGGAGCATTTGCAAGCGGTTGGCACCATTTTTGAGTGAATTGCCAAAAGTCAGATTTTTGCTGAAATTGTGACCCCGGGGCTTAGGGATTTTTTCAAAAAAAAAAATTTCCGCCGGTTAAGTTGCTGAGGGCTGATTTCTTCTCCTGTGATAAAAAGCCCTGGGTTTCCATCGCCAAACCTTTCAGGGGAGCATTTTCAAGCGTTTGGCACCATTTTTGAGTGAATTGCCAAAAGTCAGATTTTTTCTGAAATTGTGACCCCGGGGCTTAGGGATTTTTTCAAAAAAAAAAATTTTCGCTGGTTAAGTTGTCGAGGGCTGATTTCTTGTCCTGTGATAAAAAGCCTTCTGTTTCCATCACCAAACCTTTCAGGGGAGTATTTTCAAGCGTTTGGCAGCATTTTTGAGTGAATTGCCAAAAGTCAGATTTTTGCTGAAATTGTGACCCCGGGGCTTAGGGATTTTTTCAAAAAAAAAAATTTTCCGCCGGTTAAGTTGTCGAGGGCTGATTTCTTGTCCTGTAATAAAAAGCCTTCCGTTTCCATCGCCAAACCTTTCAGGGGAGCATTTTCAAGCGTTTGGCACCATTTTTGAGTGAATTGCCAAAAGTCAGATTTTTGCTGAAATTGTGACCCCGGGGCTTAGGGATTTTTTCAAAAAAATCTTTTTCCGCCGGTTAAGTTGCTGAGGGCTGATTTCTTGTCCTGTGATAAAAGCGTTCTGTTTCCATCGCCAAACCTTTCAGGGGAGCATTTTCAAGCGTTTGGCACCATTTTTGAGTGAATTGCCAAAAGTCAGATTTTTGCTGAAATTGTGACCCCGGGCCTTAGGGATTTTTTCAAAACAAAAAATTTTCGCTGGTTAAGTTGTCGAGGGCTGATTTCTTGTCCTGTGATAAAAAGCCTTCTGTTTCCATCACCAAACCTTTCAGGGGAGCATTTTCAAGCGTTTGGCAGCATTTTTGAGTGAATTGCCAAAAGTCAGATTTTTGCTGAAATTGTGACCCCGGGGCTTAGGGATTTTTTCAAAAAAAAAATTTTCCGCCGGTTAAGTTGTCGAGGGCTGATTTCTTGTCCTGTAATAAAAAGCCTTCTGTTTCCATCGCCAAACCTTTCAGGGGAGCATTTTCAAGCGTTTGGCACCATTTTTGAGTGAATTGCCAAAAGTCAGATTTTTGCTGAAATTGTGACCCCGGGGCTTAGGGATTTTTTCAAAAAAAATTTTTTCCGCCGGTTAAGTTGTCGAGGGCTGATTTCTTGTCCTGTAATAAAAAGCCTTCTGTTTCCATCGCCAAACCTTTCAGGGGAGCATTTTCAAGCGTTTGGCACCATTTTTGAGTGAATTGCCAAAAGTCAGATTTTTGCTGAAATTGTGACCCCGGGGCTTTGGGATTTTTTCAAAAAAATCTTTTTCCGCCGGTTAAGTTGTCGAGGGCTGATTTCTTGTCCTGTGATAAAAAGCCTTCTGTTTCCATCGCCAAACCTTTCAGGGGAGCATTTTCAAGCGTTTGGCACCATTTTTGAGTGAATTGCCAAAAGTCAGATTTTTGCTGAAATTGTTACCCCGGGGCTTAGGGATTTTTTCAAAAAAAAAAAATTTCGCTGGTTAAGTTGTCGAGGGCTGATTTCTTCTCCTGTGATAAAAAGCCTTCTGTTTCCATCACCAAACCTTTCAGGGGAGCATTTTCAAGCGTTTGGCAGCATTTTTGAGTGAATTGCCAAAAGTCAGATTTTTGCTGAAATTGTGACCCCGGGGCTTAGGGATTTTTTCCAAAAAAAAATTTTCCGCCGGTTAAGTTGTCGAGGGCTGATTTCTTGTCCTGTAATAAAAAGCCTTCTGTTTCCATCGCCAAACCTTTCAGGGGAGCATTTGCAAGCGTTTGGCACCATTTTTGGGTGAATTGCCAAAAGTCAGATTTTTGCTGAAATTGTGACCCCGGGGCTTAGGGATTTTTTCAAAAAAAAATTTTTCCGCCGGTTAAGTTGTCAAGGGCTGATTTCTTCTCCTGTGATAAAAAGCCTTCTGTTTCCATCGCCAAACCTTTCAGGGGAGCATTTTCAAGCGTTTGGCACCATTTTTGAGTGAATTGCCAAAAGTCAGATTTTTGCTGAAATTGTGACCCCGGGGCTTAGGGATTTTTTCAAAAAAAAAAATTTCCGCCGGTTAAGTTTTCGAAGGCTGATTTCTTCTCCTGTGATAAAAGCCTTCTGTTTCCATCGCCAAACCTTTCAGGGGAGCATTTTCAAGCGTTTGGCACCATTTTTGAGTGAATTGCCAAAAGTCAGATTTTTGCTGAAATTGTGACCCCGGGGCTTAGGGATTTTTTCAAAAAAAAAATTTCCGCCGGTTAAGTTGTCGAGGGCTGATTTCTTGTCCTGTGATAAAAAGCCTTCTGTTTCCATCGCCAAACCTTTCAGGGGAGCATTTTCAAGCGTTTGGCACCATTTTTGAGTGAATTGCCAAAGTCAGATTTTTGCTGAAATTGTGACCCCGGGCCTTAGGGATTTTTTCAAAAAAAATCTTTTTCTACCGGTTAAGTTGTCGAGGGCTGATTTCTTGTTCTGTGATAAAAAGCCTTCTGTTTCTATCGCCAAACCTTTCAGGGGAGCATTTTCAAGCGTTTGGCACCATTTTTGAGTGAATTGCCAAAAGTCAGATTTTTGCTGAAATTGTGACCCCGGGGCTTAGGGATTTTTTCAAAAAAATCTTTTTCCGCCGGTTAAGTTGCTGAGGGCTGATTTCTTGCCCTGTGATAAAAAGCCCTCTGTTTCCATCGCCATAGCTTTCAGGGGAGCATTTGTAAGCGGTTGGCACCATTTTTGAGTGAATTGCCAAAAGTCAGATTTTTGCTGAAATTGTGACCCCGGGGCTTAGGGATTTTTTCAAAAATATCTTTTTCCGCCGGTTAAGTTGCTGAGGGCTGATTTCTTCTCCTGTGATAAAAAACCTTCTGTTTCGACTGACAAAGCTTTCAGGGGAGCATTTGCAAGCGGTTGGCACCATTTTTGAGTGAATTGCCAAAAGTCAGATTTTTGCTGAAATTGTGACCCCGGGGCTTAGGGATTTTTTCAAAAAAAAAAATTTCCGCCGGTTAAGTTGCTGAGGGCTGATTTCTTCTCCTGTGATAAAAAGCCCTGGGTTTCCATCGCCAAACCTTTCAGGGGAGCATTTTCAAGCGTTTGGCACCATTTTTGAGTGAATTGCCAAAAGTCAGATTTTTTCTGAAATTGTGACCCCGGGGCTTAGGGATTTTTTCAAAAAAAAAAATTTTCGCTGGTTAAGTTGTCGAGGGCTGATTTCTTGTCCTGTGATAAAAAGCCTTCTGTTTTCCATCACCAAACCTTCAGGGAGTATTTTCAAGCGTTTGGCAGCATTTTTGAGTGAATTGCCAAAAGTCAGATTTTTGCTGAAATTGTGACCCCGGGGCTTAGGGATTTTTTCAAAAAAAAAATTTTCCGCCGGTTAAGTTGTCGAGGGCTGATTTCTTGTCCTGTAATAAAAAAGCCTTCCGTTTCCATCGCCAAACCTTTCAGGGGAGCATTTTCAAGCGTTTGGCACCATTTTTGAGTGAATTGCCAAAAGTCAGATTTTTTGCTGAAATTGTGACCCCGGGGCTTAGGGATTTTTTCAAAAAAATCTTTTTCCGCCGGTTAAGTTGCTGAGGGCTGATTTCTTGTCCTGTGATAAAAGCGTTCTGTTTCCATCGCCAAACCTTTCAGGGGAGCATTTTCAAGCGTTTGGCACCATTTTTGAGTGAATTGCCAAAAGTCAGATTTTTGCTGAAATTGTGACCCCGGGCCTTAGGGATTTTTTCAAAACAAAAAATTTTCGCTGGTTAAGTTGTCGAGGGCTGATTTCTTGTCCTGTGATAAAAAGCCTTCTGTTTCCATCACCAAACCTTTCAGGGGAGCATTTTCAAGCGTTTGGCAGCATTTTTGAGTGAATTGCCAAAAGTCAGATTTTTGCTGAAATTGTGACCCCGGGGCTTAGGGATTTTTTCAAAAAAAAAATTTTCCGCCGGTTAAGTTGTCGAGGGCTGATTTTCTTGTCCTGTAATAAAAAGCCTTCTGTTTCCATCGCCAAACCTTTCAGGGGAGCATTTTCAAGCGTTTGGCACCATTTTTGAGTGAATTGCCAAAAGTCAGATTTTTGCTGAAATTGTGACCCCGGGGCTTAGGGATTTTTTCAAAAAAAATTTTTTCCGCCGGTTAAGTTGTCGAGGGCTGATTTCTTGTCCTGTAATAAAAAGCCTTCTGTTTCCATCGCCAAACCTTTCAGGGGAGCATTTTCAAGCGTTTGGCACCATTTTTGAGTGAATTGCCAAAAGTC